>NC_134363.1:60422566-60460066 GCF_048569485.1 Anomaloglossus baeobatrachus
GTGTGCGCGGCTCCCTGCTCTCTGCACATGTAGTACAGCGACGCGTGTCGTTATGATCGCTGCTGCGTCTGCTGTGTTTGACAGCTAAGCAGCGATCATAACAGCGACTTACAAGGTCGCTGTTGCGTCACAGAAAATGGTGACGTAACAGCGACGTCGTTGTCGCTGTCGTTATGTGTGAACCCAGCTTTATTTTAAAAGAATCTATGGATGCAGTTTGTAGTGTAGAATCTTTTGGCAAATGCCCTTTAAGAAATGCTTAATAGTTTATCATAATGCCAATATTTCATTATTCTTTGGATTGAAATTAACAAATCAATGTAAGAATATTGGATGTATCTAAAATTTCTATTTTGAAGTTAGGAAATCAGACAGTTTTTGGGATTTTTTCGGAGGGAGGGGATTTTTGTGCCTCAAAATCATGGAAATAGTTATAAAAAAATATAACAAAACAATATCTTACCTTCTCCATTTAAGGACAAAGAAAGCTATGACTGCTATTAGGAGAAGGAATAGAAGGACTCCGAATATTGACCCAACAATGACTCCTGCCGAAAAAGAAAGATTTGGTCAATGAACCATCCATGCAACCGTTAGAACAATGGAATACGTGACGGCTCATGATTTACCGGTGTTGTCAGTCTCGCAGATTATTATTCCTGAGATGGTAACTTTTTCTGTAGCCACAGTCTTCACACTAATTTGGTAACTGATAGTCGGTTGAAGGTTGGGTACTACGATTTGAAGCGGGCATGTGGAATTTTTAATTTTGGGGTCATTGTTGACTAACACATCAAAAGCAGAATAATTCCCAACAGGACATGCGGACGTAACTCTTATCTGGTATGCGTCCACCTTTGTACACTTGAGGTCACGGACAGGGTCAGGGTCTGAAAAAGGCAAAGAGTTGAGTTAGAAAAGTGTTGAGATCTCCATGTTTGTGCCGTAGGTTAGTTTGGGCATGTCTAGAGTTCCCATATCATAGAGGTAAAGTGGAGATGTAACGAGATTTTTACGCAACATTTTTTAATGCTCATATCCAGTGTTCAGCATAAATAAGTACCCCCTCTTTGAAAAAGGACAACTTTAAATCAATAGCTCACTGAATACAAGAATAATTCTCAAATTTTTGGAGTGACTGATTTTCATAGAACATTTTTTAACCCAAAACATGAGGTTAATAATATAACTTTCGTTACAAATCTTCAGTTTTACACAAATTAGTTAATGCAAAAAATGAGTACACCCCATATCAAAAACTACTACATCTAGTATTTTTAATGGACTCCATGATTTCTAAGAATAGCACTAAGTCTTCTAGGCAAGCAGGGAATGAAGAAGTTGACGACATATTGCAACATCTATCTTTTTCCATTCTTCAAGAGTGAGGTCTTTTAGACACTGGATGCTGGATGGAGAGTCATAACAACTTGTCTTTTCAGGATTCCCCATAGGTGTACGGTTGGGTTCAAAATCAGGAGACATTCAGCCACTAAATCACGTTTCACCCTATTCTTCTTCAGAAATTGCACAGTGACCTTAAAACTGTGTTTTGCTCATTGTCATGTTGGTAAAGTGCATGTCTACCAAGGGCCTGGAATGATTATGGCATTTTCTCACTATAGGGCAGCACTTATGTGAATTCATGATGCTATCAATGACATACAGCCCCTGACACCAGCCCCACGTCAGGACACGGCCACCAACATAGGCACATTGCATTTTTCTTTGTACTCCCCATCTTTGCAACGCAACACAGTTTTGAAGTCATCAGTTCCAAAAATATTGATCTTGGTCTCATCACATCAGATTATAGAGTCCCCGTAGTTGAAATATATTTCAGTATGGGCCAAGGCAAATTGTAGGCACTTTTTTGTGCATGGGTGGCTTTTGGAGAGGCTTCCTTCATGGACAACATCAATGCAGGTCATTTCTCTACAGTGTACACCATATTGTGTCATAGGAAACATCAACCCCTGTTTGCCTTTCTTCTTCTTTAGCTAACAGCAGTAAAGTTTCATGTTGATTTTCATCAAAGCTTCTTATGAGAAGACATTGATTGATGCTTATATGTTAACTTCCATGGTCAGCCTGAACGTCTCTGTTCAGTTCCATCTTTGTTACATGTTTGTATCACGTTTGCTCCAGTATTCTAAGTCATAAGTAAAGCTTTATTGATCTTCCTGTATCCTCAAACTTTCCTGTGGAAAACAATTATTTCTCTCTCAGACTTGTAATATTTCTCTTCCATGTGGTGCCATTGCTGACAACAAAGACAACTCCTTCAAATTTCATGCTAAGTAACACCCTTTTATAGTCAACTGTCTGCTGGACACCTGTGAATTGAATAATTAGACTTATCTGTGGTTGATTTCTTGTCAATTAGAATATTGTAGTCTAAACTTTAGCTTTGCCCTTAAGACTTTTATTGGGGTCTACTGATTTTTGCAACATGATCTTGAATGAATGTGTTCAAAAAAATTACTTTTTGGGGTGTGCAAAATAACAAAAATTGTTTTCAATCAATGGCCCACATATGTAGAAGTGTGTTTAGTACAGTAATACCTCGATTATTAGCTGTGCAATATGGTGAAAATAATGGAAAAAAAAAAAAATACACAGCGTACTTGAGTCGTTACAGCTCCTTAGAGTACCACTCTTCAACTAGATGAGACTCTTCTACCAGGATTACTTGTGCCGGGGCTTCTGTGGGTGAGGGATTGTGTGAGGGTTTGGGTTTTCGATAGAAGAACCAAGTTATTTTGGCCTGCGGCTGCTGTACTTTCTTAGTGGAGTAAAGGATTTTGTATGTCTCCATGACTGCATTTAAGCCATTTATCATATTCAAAACACATTCAAAATAAGGATCGCACTCTTTTTTTTGTAGGATTCCAACTGCGTTGAGCCCTTAAGATTATTCCAAGCCATTCAATTGAAAGACCCGCCATCTTCCTCTTGTTCTAGACTGGATTCCTACTCCTCTTCACCTCTTCATCATCTGACAGGGGATCAGAGTGAGCATCAATGTGTGTGTTGACTTCTTCAGGATGAAAAAGGAAAAAAACTGGTTTCTCCGCACTGTTGTGAATGTCATAAGAAGAGGTCAGGATACATGGACAGGATATATTGGGGTTTATTGTGGATGCATTTGAAGTTTTCCAGTAAAAAAAATGTGTAATATCTCATGAACCGTGCTTCCTATAAATATGGCAAGCAGAAATATGACATCCCAGCATGCTAACAATCCCAGCACATATTTTATATAGTCGTGGGACCTTTGTAAGTACCCCAAACGTGATATAGGCCAGTGGGGAACCAGCAGACCAGCCATGCGTTCTACCATTTTGAAGTTAAAATCATAACTGTCAAAATGAGAGCATTGGCATCCGCCTATGACGTTCCCAGGCAAAGTTATGGCAAATATTCCCTTTTGGGATATTATTTTGACTCCAGCCAGGGGTGGAGCAGTTCTCCCTCTGAGGTCACTAAGGTAGGAGGGGACAGGGATTGAGCCAAGTGGATAACCTCAGTGCAGCCATTTTTTAGCTGTTCTTTGCCGGGGGTCACGTGTGGATACATCTGTGGGAAAGTTCCTGGAAACCTGGTCCACAGCGCCCCCCTGTGGCCAGACGCACAAGGTAACTGCTTGAACTGTATGCCCGTTTGCAAACCATGTTTTATTTGTAACTGTACTCTGACCTATGTATATTCTGTAGATTCCATATTTTATATATTGTAGTTTCTAGTGTGCCTTAGGCTGATTAAAATATATAATTAATGTTCGGCTGTTCTGTTATCTCGATCTTGAATCCCATGTCTGTGTGCTCGGTTAATAGTTACCGTAAATCGGTTGGTGGCAGCGAGTTTGTGCCAAGGATTATTGTGGGGCGGCCAGTGAGATTTGGGGAGGTTTTTATATATTCCGTCCGCTGAGGTCGGGAGAATATATACCCTACTCTCACCGGGAGCTCTTCAATCATCGGCATAAGTAGAAGAGCGGCCTCCTTGCTTATTGTCGGGCAATTCCATAATTGGCCTGACTATAAGAGGGGCACTAGAGAGCGCGTCACGTGCTCTGTCTGTCGGTCAGACGGGTCGTAGAAAGGAAGGACGTAATTCCCACTTCCTATACCCCCCTTTCGTAACATATTCCTGACAGGTTCCAATCAAAATTTTGTGAATTTGCAAATTCTGAAATGCGAATACATGAGGTATTACTGTACATTATCCCATAGAAAATGTTCATTATGTATGGAAACAAAGTTTTCTGACAAATGAAAAGGTGAAAAAACACCAAAAACTGGACAAAGAAAAGAGATCAAAGGCAATGTTGATATTCTACATGTACATTTACCCTACAGGCTAGTTGAGGCTACCTTGGGACATTCAGACTTACAGATATATTGGTCAGCTGTGTCTTACTTACATGTTTCGACCTTGATGTAGGTTGGCGTGCTGTAGGTTATGATGCTGGTATCCGCTCTGGCCATACGGGTAGACCTTCCGGGTGTTGAATTTTGTGAAAAACTTTCAACAGTGATATTGTAAACATTTCCAGGCTCCAGGTTATTCACAACGTACATTTTTTCAGTGGTTACAATTTCCATTTTTTTATTTCCATTTACATAGACAGTGACTCGATATCCTGACACCACACTGGAAGGAGTATTAGGAATCTGCCATTTCAGGGTGACGCTGGTGTTGTTTACGCTCTCAACAGCTAAATTCTCTGTAGTCACGGACTCTGAAAGAAAAAAAATAAACAATTTAAGATAACGTATTTTTCGTTTGAAAACCTAACACAGACAATACTAGGATATATATTTTTTTTTTTACATGAGCCAAAAGTATACATGGAAAAAATTGGAGCATGCACCAATCTTTACTGTATTTCTGTTGAGACTCGTCTATGGGTGCAAAAAACAAAAGGGATCCCAACAAATCAATAATATAAAATCCGAGTTTTGCGGATGCAATGCAATTTTTTATATAGGAAACTGTATTATGCATAAAAATAAGTGCCATACAGATGACGGAGTGAATATGGATGACGTAAGAGATTGCATGTGGATGACGTAGAGAGTGCATGTGGATGACGTAGAGAGTGCATGTGGATGACGTAGAGAGTGCATGTGGATGACGTAGAGAGTGCATGTGGATGACGTAGAGAGTGCATGTGGATGACGTAGAGAGTGCACGTGGATGACGTAGAGAGTGCACGTGGATGACGTAGAGAGGGCACATGGATGACGTAGAGAGGGCACATGGATGACGTAGAGAGGGCACATGGATGACGTAGAGAGGGCACATGGATGACATAGAGAGTGCATATGGATGACATAGAGAGGGCATATGGATGACGTAGAGAGGGCACATGGATGACGTAGAGAGTGCATATGGATGACGTAGAGAGTGCATGTGGATGACGTAGAGAGTGCATGTGGATGACGTAGAGAGTGCATGTGGATGACGTAGAGAGTGCATGTGGATGACGTAGAGAGTGCATGTGGATGACGTAGAGAGTGCATGTGGATGACGTAGAGAGTGCATGTGGATGACGTAGAGAGTGCATGTGGATGACGTAGAGAGTGCATGTGGATGACGTAGAGAGTGCATGTGGATGACGTAGAGAGTGCATGTGGATGACGTAGAGAGTGCATGTGGATGACGTAGAGAGTGCATGTGGATGACGTAGAGAGTGCATGTGGATGACGTAGAGAGTGCATGTGGATGACGTAGAGAGTGCATGTGGATGACGTAGAGAGTGCATGTGGATGACGTAGAGAGTGCATGTGGATGACGTAGAGAGTGCATGTGGATGACGTAGAGAGTGCATGTGGATGACGTAGAGAGTGCATGTGGATGACGTAGAGAGTGCATATAGATGACGTAGAGAGGGCACATGGATGACTTAGAGATTGCATATGGATGACGTAGAGAGTGCATATGGATGACTTAGAGATTGCATATGGATGACGTAGAGAGTGCATATGGATGACGTAGAGAGTGCATATGGATGACGTAGAGAGTGCATATGGATGACGTAGAGAGTGCATATGGATGACGTAGAGACTGCATATGGATGACGTAGAGACTGCATATGGATGACGTAGAGACTGCATATGGATGACGTAGAGACTGCATATGGATGACGTAGAGATTGCATATGGATGACGTAGAGATTGCATATGGATGACAATACAGATGAAAAATCATCCGAGTTTTCTGGATCAGAATCGGATGATATTTTTTAGATGTCTATGTGAACTTCTCCTAAAGCTGTATGATAAAAAATATATAGTTGAAGAGAAAGCGCATCCTCAGGCCATATTAAAGTCAAAAATGCCAAGCAGCAATGCCAAAGACCCAACATGCTTTTTACTGTTATACTGTATATTGACCCCTTTTGTGGTAAGCTCATCAACCCATTTTAGTTAAATACATTATTTACAACTGCCTTGTACATGGAATTGCTGGAGAAGGGGAAACAAAGGCGCAAAAGGGTCTTACCCGGTAATAACCGTGTGGAAAAAAATATAGATAGGTACACTCACCTGATGAGGTTGTGCCAGTCACAACCCCTTGTAGAGCATATGAGTGTCCGCGTGGTTCAAGCAGCGGTCCCGTGAAAATCGTAGTGAAAAATTATATATATATATTTGTGCATACATATATGAAAGACGGGTTTTAGCCGCGCTAAAAAACCACTGTTGGCATGGTACTAATTAAATACTGGTAATTAGTACCATGCCAACAGTGGTTTTTTAGCGCGGCTAAAACCTGTCTTTCATATATGTATGCACAAATATATATATATAATTTTTGTACATGGAATGAAATGGATTATTCCTTAAAAATAAGGGATCAGTAGGGATGAGTGGACCCATGGAAGTTTGGTTTCGCGGGTTCATCTGGACTGTAGGTAAAGTTCGATTCGGAACCGGAATTGATCTGAACCTCAATGGAAGTCACTAATTGGGCAGTTTGGGTCTCCACCCACATGCAGCCAGCCGTAAACCGATCCCTTCCAGGGGCAGGTGGGAGGGGTTTTTCCATTTTTTTTTTTTTTGGCGCACACTACTTCTGATGACGCTGTTGTTACGCCCAGTGCGAGCCGATCAAGCACTGAAACGGCTCGCACTGGGCTGAGCACCGAGCGTACCTGAGCACAGCGATGCTTATGCAATTGAACTTCATATGTAAAACACCCAAACTCTAGTGTTTTTTTTGTAAAGTCTGTGCTTGGTATGAACACCAAACTTTGGGTTTACTCTTCTCTAGTGATCACCCATGCAGAGCTTCAATTAAGGAATCGTTTGAGGTCCCAGTGGTTGGACCGCCAGTGATTTGGAAGGCATCCGTTACACTACTAAAAGGGGATAACTTGTGTATTAATCTCTTACAAAGCACATGTTTTTATGCTTTTAGATGGTTTTAGGAGGCCTATTCAAGAACCTGTGTAATGTGCAGTAGCCGGCCGCGACCACTATCAGAAGACCAAGCAGCTCTGGAACTGGGCATTTCCAGCTGCCTGCTGCCGCCGCCAGCATTAAGAGCAGCTGATCAGCAGCGGTGTCGGGTTTCGGACCCCGGACGATCAGACATTGATGACCTTTCCTAAGGATAGGTCATCAATGTAAAAGTAGTGGACAATCCCTTTAAGGAATAAAAGTATTAACAAACCGAATTGAAATGGCTCCAAGGAAACTATTGTCAAAGAAATCTCTATGAGTATAGAAACAGTGCCACTCCTTGTCCATGTGCCGTTTCCGGTACTACAGCCCAGCTGTTTTCAAGAGTATGAGAATAAGCTGCAATATCATACAGAGGCGTGACAGTTTCATAAAAACAAAAAAGCAAACTCCTTTTAAAATGCTTGTAAAGAGGATCTGTCACCAGGTCCAAACTGACCAGTTTCTGATCTCAGATTATTCCTACTATTTCGCCGAGTATTCAATTGTTATTTTTTTTAAGTATCCTCCCTATTGTTCTGGAGGTTTTGACCTTTTAACTTAATGTAATGATTTTTACAAGGGGGCATAGCTCATAGGGTAATCATGCAGAGCAGCCTAAAGACACGCCCCTGAGGATCATGTGGGCCACACCCCTTTAAAAAAGGCCATAAAAATTTGCATGCAAATAAAAATGCCCCCATCTCTGGAACCGTATTTTAGATTTAAATAAAATAAATAACTGAATTCTCAGGGGGATCTGGGGAGAACTTGTTATGTGGTGATTTTTTGTTCTTATTTTATTCATGCTACTCCCCTATGTCTTCAGTTTCTTGTTATTTGTTCCAAGTCCACCATACGGATCCAGAGATATGGGCAATTTTATTTGCACGTTTTTTTTTAAATGGGATCTTCAGGGGCGTGTCTTCAAGATGCTTTGCATTATTACTCTGAGCCCCACCCTCTGGAAAAAAAAGACTATAAAAAGTAGCACTAAATAAAAAGGCCCATATCTCTGGAATTGTAGGGTATATTTAAAAAAAAAAAAATAAAAAAAAAAGTCATACTCCAGGGAGCATCCGGAATAAAATAAGAGCACAAACTAGCCAGTTTTGACCTGGTGACATGTCCCCTTTAAGGAGACAAACAGTGAAGTCCATAGAATAAATAATCTTACTGGTCGCTGTGAATATTTCCGCATTAACACTTTCAGTATTTTTGATCACAGATGTGACAATTATGTTGTAAAAGTGTCCCGGGAGCAGGCTCTTTATGTTGTAGTGTGCGTCCTCAGTAATATCATTCATTGTTCCACTCGGCGATGTCGTATCTTGCCACGTCACATTGTACTCATAAAAATTTACATTAACATCTTCCGGCTTCGTCCAGGTAATATATATTTCGGAGATATTGACCGCGTTGCCTTGAAGATTGCTTGGAGCATTAGGTTCTGAAAAAAAGGACAAAAATAATTTTAGGTCCAACTTTTGGTTTAGATTAATAGTGGTGAATCCCTTTAAGTTGATTACATGGACTTACGTGTTGTGCTACTTATAATGGAATATTTATGGCTCTTGATGTTATTTATGGTGATGGTGTAGATGGTAAAGCTGTAGGTTTCTCCTGCTAACAGGCTCCTCACGTCCAATGAATTGCTGGTTGTTTCTGGTAGATTGCTGTCATTCATTACAACCATGTACTTATACGTCTTGCTATTAATGTCATTGGGGAAACTCCATTTAAGACTTATAGATTCATTTGATTTGCCAGAAATCTGGAATGTAGGCACGGTGGACGGCACTAGAGAGAAAAAATACAATATTAGAATATGATTTTTAAATGCTGATCAGGTAATTTTTCTCCTAACCCCTTCCTATCACTGTCGATATTCATCCTTGGGCTTTCGATTTTTATCTCCCCTTCTTCCAGGAGACAATTTTAATTAATCATATGAGGGTGTTTTGAAAGGCATTATTCATTGTAACACACGAGGCCGGTGTAGGGGCTGCGAACAGGATTAATGAACCAACTGAACCACTGGGGGGACCTGGACTTAGCCCTTAGTAGGATAGACTTAACTAAGCGCCCAACACGAGGCAGACGCCAGGTACCACTCCCAGGGCAGTGACCGTGACTGTGGCAGCTGATCCCAGGGCAGGTGACGGACTCAGGTATAGACACAGCTGCAGGCCAGATGGCTGGGGGAGACAGGCAAGCAAGGATGGACAGATATGGTGGGCATGGCAGGGACAGACAGGTAAGGGAAGGCAGACTTAGGTATAGGTGATGGACACAGGGATAACTGGACAGGAGCTTATGACCTAATAACTAGCTAGCTAGCAGACTGGAGACCGACTGACTAACTCACGATGTTGAGCAGGCACCTCCCCTAATAGGACGGTGTCTTAAATAATTTTCTCTGAATTGGCGCGCCAGCCCTTTAGGAGGAGGATCAGTGTGCATGTGTCTTAGATGCGCTCCCGGGAACACTGTGTGGAAGGTACAGGCTTCGGGAGGGGAATGATGCAGCAAAGCACGTGTGAGAGAATGGGATCCGGATTGGGTGGTGAGTAAGTCGCCGTCCCTTCAGGGATGTGGTGCTACTTTCTGTTTACCTTATAATGTTCTAGAAAGAAAAATTCCAAGTATGGTGGTGAAATGGTTAAAAATAGAAATTCTACTATTTTTTACTTGGATTGTGTTTTTTCGGCATTCTTCATGTAGGAAAAATGACCTGTCAATCTGATTTTCCAGGTCAAATGATTGCAACGATACTAAAGTTGTAATGTTACACATACTGATGGATAGAGAGAGATAGAGAGATAAAAAAAATAAAATATACATATATATATCTAATATACACACACATTAATATATTATATATATATATATATATATATATATATATATATATATATATACATATACACACACATACATACACACATACATACACACACACACACACTGTGTGCAGAATTATTAGGTAAATGAATATTTTGCTCACATGATACTTTTTATACATGTCCTAATCCAAGCTGTATAGGCTGAGAGCCAACTACCAATTAAGTAAATCAGGTGATGTGCCTCTCTGTAATGAGGAGGGATGCGATGTAATGACAATCAACACCCTATATAAGGGGTGCTTAATTATAAGGCAACTTCCTTTAATTTGGCAAAATGGGTCAGAAGAGAGATTTGACGGGCTCTGAAAAGTCCAAAATTGTGAGATGTCTTGCAGAGGGATGCAGCAGTCTTGAAATTGCCAAACTTTTGAAGCGTGATCACAGAACAGTCAAGCGTTTCATGGCAAATAGCCAACAGGGTCGCAGGAAGCGATTTGGGGAAAAAAAAAAAGCGCAAAATAACTGCCCATGAATTGAGAAAAATCAAGCGTGAAGCTGCCAAGATGCCATTTGCCACCAGTTTGGCCATATTTCAGAGCCGCAACGTTACTGGAGTATCAAAAAGCACAAGGTGTACCATACTCAGGGACATGGCCAAGGTAAGGACGGCTGAAAAACGACCACCTTTGAACAAGAAACATAAGATAAAACGTCAAGACTGGGCCAAGAAATATCTTAAAACTGATTTTTCAAAGTTTTTATGAACTGATGAAATGAGAGTGACTCTTGATGGGCCAGATGGATGGGCCAGAGGCTGGATCAGTAAAGGGCAGAGAGCTCCACTCCGACTCAGATGCCAACAAGGTGGAGGTGGGGTACTGGTATGGGCTGATATCAGCAAAGATGAACTTGTGGGACCTTTTCGGGTTGAGGATGGAGTGAAGCTCAACAGTACCATACTCAGGGACATGGCCAAGGTAAGGACGGCTGAAAAACGACCACCTTTGAACAAGAAACATAAGATAAAACGTCAAGACTGGGCCAAGAAATATCTTAAAACTGATTTTTCAAAGTTTTTATGAACTGATGAAATGAGAGTGACTCTTGATGGGCCAGATGGATGGGCCAGAGGCTGGATCAGTAAAGGGCAGAGAGCTCCACTCCGACTCAGATGCCAACAAGGTGGAGGTGGGGTACTGGTATGGGCTGATATCAGCAAAGATGAACTTGTGGGACCTTTTCGGGTTGAGGATGGAGTGAAGCTCAACTCCCAGACCTACTGCCAGTTTCGGGAAGACAACTTCTTCAAGCAGTGGTACAGCAAGAAGTATGTATCGTTCAAGAAAAACATGATTTTCATGCAGGACAATGCTATATTGTGACGCCCTGGACCCCCAGGGGTCACAGTACACTAACACCACACACACACACACACACCCTCCCCTGGTTAGGTGACACCAGTCAAACAAAATCCTTGTTGCCACCCTCCAGGCTTGATGTTCAAACCAGGTGGGGCGGAGCCAGGCGGTTGACCCCACCCACCGAGGAGTTCACAGGCCTGGAGGCGGGAAAAAGTAGTGAGTGGAGTTCGGGAGTTGAGAGTGGAAGTGTGAGGAGTAAAAACTGTGTGTGTCTGGGTTGGAGCCCAGGCACGATCAGCAAGGTCGGCAGACGGCGGTTGCCGTCTGCAGGAGTAGGTGGAGGTCAGCAGAACCGTAGGATCGGGGTCGGGCGGTGGCCTGCCGGTACCGAACTGAGGAACAGATTGAAGCCAAGCACCAAGGCAGGGTACTCAGACCCCGACTAGGCTAAGAGCCGCCGAAAAGGTCAAATTCTCTGATTGCGGTCTGGACCTCAGGGGTTCATTCCCATCCAAGTCCCATCAGAAGGCAACAGCCCAACCCGTCCGGATAAGTGCCACCGCCAAGGGCCAGAGATCCAAGGGCCAGCACCTGCGGGCATTACGGGCTCTCCCGACACGTACACGTCGGGGAGCGGACTACCCGTGGGAAGCTATAGGAGTCAAACATACATGCACAGGTGCAGGAAAACGACAGCCACCATCAACCCGTCCGGGGAAAGCGAGAACACCGCAGCCGGCTGTGGGCACCGTCCATCCAGCCGTTTGGTATACCAGAAACTCTGTCCTTCTGTGTCTGAGTGAGTACAACAGTGCCATCCGGCACCACGCTGCACCGCAACGAATGCACCCGCGCCCACGCTGCCTCCCCGCATCTGCACCTGCACCTATACCTCCTCCCTACCTCCCCAACCGGGGCCCCGGGACCAACAGCCCCTACCCACGGAGGGGTCAACACCTTAGCTGCTCTCCGCCATCGCTCCCAGGATCCCCCGTCACCAGCAGCGGTGGTGCCCACCATCACCACAACCCGTGGGTGGCGTCACAACCGACATCCCACCACAAACCTCCCCTTTTTCACTTGTGGGCGAGGAGGCGCTGCTCGGGCCCCGGGTCCGGCCCCGTGCTCGAGCCACCGAGGAGCAGAAGCACTGGACCCGAGCGCCAGCGATCCCAGATGAGCGGCGTTCCCATCCCCTCCGCTCGCGACAATATCCCATGCATCCAACTACTCAACAGCGTGGCTGGCCAGTAAAGGTTTAAAAGATGAAAAAATAATGACATGGCCCCCTTGTTCACCTGATCTGAACCCCATAGAGGTCCTGTGGTCCCTCATAAAATGTGAGATCTACAAGGAAGGAAAACAGTACACCTCTCGGAACAGTGTCTGGAGGCTGTGGTGGCTGCTGCACACAATGTTGATCGTAAACAGATCAAGCAACTGACAGAATTTATGGATGGTCGGCTGCTGAGTGTCATCATAAAGAAAGGTGGCTATATTGGTCACTATTTTTGGGGGGGGTTTGTTTTTGCATGTCAGAAATGTTAATTTCTAAATTTTGTGCAGCTTTATTGGTTTACCTGGTGAAAATAAACAAGTGAGAGGGGAATATATTTGGTTTTTATTAAGTTGCCTAATCATTCTGCACAGTAATAGTTACCTGCGCAAACAGATATCCTCCTAAGATAGCCAAATCTAAAAAACCCCACTGCAACTTCCAAAAATATTAAGCTTTGATATTTATGAGTATTTTGGGTTGATTGAGAACATAGTTGATCAATAATTGAACAAACCTCTAAAATACAACATGCCTAACAATTCTGCACACTGTATAAATACATAGACAGAGACATTATTATTATTAATATAATTATATATATATATATATATATATATATATATATATATATATATATATATATATATAATTTTTTTTATTTTTTTTTCATTATACTTTTTTGTTTTTCAGCCAATTGAGCGGTGTTTGTATTGTAACTTTCATTTATCCCAATTTGGAGTACATATAATATTTTAATTGCTTTTTTGGAAGGTGCAGAAACAAAAATGATAATTCTGGCATTTCAAAAATGTATTTGTTTCGCTTTTCAGCATTTACCAAATGGGATACATAAATTATATCTTGTATTATATTTTGTAATATTTTATATTATATTTTGATAGATCGGATCTTTGTGGACATGGTGATACAAAATAGGGGTTTTTTTTTATTTCATTTTTTTTTCCCTTTTCATTCTAACTTGAACAGGTCATTGTTTCTTCTATCCACAGTACAGCAATAAAGCAACAAAATAATCTCTCATAATGCCAAGCCACAGCATGAGCTTCATGGGAACAGATAGGGGACAGTAATGGGGGCCTTCAGTATCCCCACAACTACAGCTGCCATGGCAAACCATTACCACCCCATGATCACCTTATGGGGCAGGGGGGCAATGGGCACAAAATTGGAGCACCAATGGGATCAAACCATTTAAATGCCACTATCACTGATGGACATCAGTATTTAAGGGGCTAATCAGCAGTAACTGGAGTTAGGTCCAGTTGCTGCTGATAGCCGTAGGTGTTGGCTGCATAACACAGCAGACACCTGCTGGTTATAGAGTACAGTTATAGTGTTCGGCTGATGACTGAAAGGGGTTGAAGGGTGGTTCACCTCCTTGATATTAGATGTATGCATTGCTATTGCTTTCAGATGAATGGTTGGCCAGTGCTAACCTATCTGCAAATGCATAGGCCATGATACATGATGACACGTAAAACTGCATAATTGCTTCTACTTTGCTGCATTAGCACATTGTAACTTACTTTATTCTCAAATTCTCCATGTTACATCATGAATGGACAGTCAAATAAAGAGTGGTGCTACATTATGTCCACTTACATGTTGTTGTAGGAACACTGATAGAGGGTTGGCTAGGAACATTGTTCTTGGTAACTGCAGAGACGTTGAAGCTGTAGTCAACTCCTGGTAATAGGTTTGGTATAACAACAGAATTGTTGCCTATATTGGAAATCTTGGTGAAATTGTTGCCTGTGCCGTCCACAGTGTAGGTATAGCTCTTCGTATTAATATCTTTGGATAAATCCCACTGAAGAGTCACCGTACTCTCTGATACATCCGATACAGTCACTCCTAGGACTATGCTTGGTTCTGTAAATATAAAATACAAATTTATTTCAATATATCGATTAAATCTTGATTTTTCTTTTTATCCTACATCTGTTCCAACAAGAAAATGCAGACTTAGGGGTACTTTGCATGCTGCGACATCGCAAGCAGATTGTAGCGATGCCAAGCGCGATAGTCCCCGCCCCCATCGCAGATGCGATCTCTTGTGATAGCTGCCGTAGCGAACATTATTGCTACGGCAGCTTCACATGCACTTACCTGCCCTGCGACGTCACTCTGGCCGGCGATCCGCCTCCTTCCTAAGGGGGCGGGTCATGCGGCGTCACAGCGACATCACACAACAGGCGGCCAAAAGAAGCGGAGGGGCGGAGATGAGCGGGACGTAAACATCCCACCCACCTCCTTCCTTCCTCATTGCATGCGAGACGCAGGTAAGGAGATGTTCCTCGCTCCTGCGGCTTCATACACAGCGATGTGTGCTGCCGCAGGAACGAGGAACAACATCGTACCTGTTGCTGCAGCGAAATTATGGAAATGACCGACACTACACAGATCACCGATTTTCAACGCTTTTGCAATCGTTTATCGGTGCTTCTAGGCTTTACACGTTGCAACATCGTTACTGGTGCCGGATGTGCGTCACGTTCGATTTGACCCCGACGAGATCACAGTAGCGATGTCGCAACGTGCAAAGTACCCCTTAGTTTTTCTCATTCAGTCTCACTGGATCTATTGTCTATTATCCGGTTGCTCCTCAAGCTTTTCTTCAAAGAATCAGCATTGATAGAAAAGTCTACACCTAAGGCCCTGTGCGCACTTGCCGGTTTTTGCCGCGGATTTCCTGCGGTTTTGCTGCATGTTTCGCTGCATGTTATGTTCATAACATCTCTGCAGTGATTCACCAGCAAAACCTATGGGAAAAAAAAAATGCTGTGCGCACTAGGCAGATTTTGACAGCTGCATGTTTCGCTGCGGGATTCCCACAGCAAAAACAATTGCATGTCACTTCTTTTCCGCAGGTCCCTGCGGCATTTCACTTCATTGACTGCCATGTAATCGTGAAATCCCACAGGGAATAACGCAGGCAGCAAATTCTGTGCGGTTCATTGCGTTTTCCTGCGTTATTCCCTGCGGTATTTCGCGGTTTACCTGCGGTAATGTACATCGCTGCCTGCGGTTTGCAGGGAAGTGATGTCATTATGACAGGAAGAGGAAGCGGAGCAGAGAGTAAGCACACACAAATCACAGACATAGAACACACCACACACACACATCGCACTCACACACAGACATATAGAATACACATACAAATCAAACAGAAATATAGAAAAGAAAAGAAAAAAACGTGGGCTCCGCCGTATTTTTACCGTCCAGCCGAGGTAAACACACAGCGGCGGCCCGGTATTCTCAGGCTGGGGAGGGCGAGGGCCAGGGTTAATGTCCCCCCTCCTGCAGCCGAGAATATCAGCCCGCAGCTGCCCCGGGACTGTCGCATCCATTATGCGGCAGTACCGGAGTGTCCCTGGCTCTTCCTGTTGCCGTGATGCGGTGGCAATCAGGGTAATATAAGTAGTTAATGGCGGCGGATCGCCGCCACTAAGTCCAGGCTTGATCATGGCAGCGTCTATGTGACAGCTGACATGATCAACCCGTAAGTAAAGTGAAAAAACACACACACACCGAAAAATCCTTTATTTTAAATAAAACACAAAAAAGCCCCCTCTTTCACCACTTTATTAACCCCTCCCGAAACACACAGCTCCGGAGTAATCCACGTCTTGCGATGCTTGCATCCAGCCGCGACTGACACTGTACTGAATGCAGCCTCGCAACGAGACAGCAGAGGTAACCACAGGTTATTTCCCACGGCCGGTAATGTGACCAACACATTACCGCTCGGGAGAAATGCAGCGTGTGCTCACAGGGACTCTATCTATCCCTCTATCTATTCTTCTGTCTATTTATCTATCTACTATATATCTCAGAAGGAAATGACTTTTTTCCTCAATGTGCTTTATTGCATTGATTGCATTAAAACACATGTACCAACCCGCACGCGGCAAAACCGCGGCAAACCACATGCAGTTTTCGGGTGCGGTTTGCCGCGGTTTTTTACCGCGGGTGCGGTAATCTTTCAGACCCTGCGGAATTTAAGAAAATTCTGTTTTCCAGTGAGCACAGGGCCTAATATTGTTTTATTTAATGAGCCTATAGTCTGCAAAAAAAAAAAAACAAAAAAAAAAAAAAGGATAGTCACAAAAAATTTCTAATCTCAAAGACAAAAAGGCGGTGAATGGATGAAGAACTACCACCCGACTTTCCATCAAAATGTGGGAAGTCCTGACACGGTCGTCTTTCTGCTGTAAGAGATTAGTGACAGATTCTGTGTCTGAGTCTCACTATAACTGGTGAGACTCTGCTATTTACATGTGGTGTTCTTTGGAACAGAGGGTTAATGTCAATTTGCTTTCCAGCAGCCTCAGAATCCTCATCAGGTACTTCCAGTTTGGACCACTCCCCACTTCCAGTCCAGATAGTCTTGATTCATTTGGATTCTGGTCTTGGAAGAGGAAGGAGCTGCTGAAAACCTCTCTTGGAGCTGCTGGTATGGCTGCAGTCTTGGTGCTGACTGTAGCAGTCTGTTGTGGTGTTTTCCCTCTGTCTGTCTTCCTTTCCTGCTGTGTTTCTCAGTGCGGCAGTGGGGCTAGCGTCCTTCACCTGCCAACTCCCTAGCCAGGGACATTGTAGGATCATCTCAGGGCTTCAGGTTCCTGCTCAGCAATAGGTGAGGAACCTGTATAGGGACTGGCTAAGAGTGCAGGGTACAGTGGCAGGTAAGTGGAGTAGGTGTCCATCTTCCCGCTCACTAGCGCTAGGGCCCACCATTGTTAAAGTGTCCCCTGTGTACCCCTTGTTTATCGTGGTGCTCCCTGTTTACTTGTGTATTTGGCCTCATGCCAAACAGTCCCCAGTCTGTGTCGTGACAAGACCCATCAATACTCAAAATAAAAAATATATTTTTTCATAAAACAGCAGATAATGAAGTGTTAATGATGGATTTTTCCAAGTAAAAACCTCCATCCTGTTGATTCAGCATATGAAATGGTTCATACAAAAACAAAATCATGTCCAGACCGGTATCCAATTATTTATATGAACTTACTTGTTGTTGTAGAAATCGTTTGAGACGGATCACTAGGAACATTGTTCTTGGTAACTGCAGAAACAGTGAAGTTGTAGTCCACTCCTGGTAATAGGTTTTTTATAACAACAGAATTGCTGGCTATATTTGAAATCTTAGTGAAATTGTTGCCGATGCCGTCCACAGTGTAAGTATAGTCCTTAGTATTAATATCCTTGGACAAGTCCCACTGTAGAGTCACTGTTGTTTCTGACACAGTCAATACTTGTACTCCTTCGACTATGTTTGGTTCTTGAAATAGAAAATATACATTTAAACTTTTAAACATTGATAATTATCTAATGCGTAAAACTATTTTGAACACACAAAATCTACATGTAGGCTTCCACAAATACCACCAGTGCGATTGAGGGGACTTTCTTCCTAGAGAACCAAAATCTAATGATTCTAAGGACCACCACCCTGTCACACAGTTCTGCACAAATTTCACCGACTGTCATGGTGGTGTTGGGCGCTGTTGAGATTGCAGATTCTGAAACTCGATGGTTTTTCTGTTGTCTGGAATAAAAACAGGCAGACTAGGGCATCAACCTGCTGTATGCTGACTTGTAGACAGGCTAGAAAGAGTTAACCTCTACTCTGCTAGTTTGCTTGCCCGTTTGGTCACATGTTGTGGGGAGGCATATCACATATGCTCCCCTCCCATTTATGCTGGTTGAAGCTTTCCACCCATGCCAGCTATAATTTATTCTATGTTAATCTGTGAGGTGTGGTGTCCCAGACCTACTTGTGAAAGTTGTGCTCATTGCTTAGTGTGGTTGTGGAAGTTTACCCCTGTTGTTTTGTAGCTTCCTTCCTGCTCTTGTTTTTCCTCCTGAACCTCTTTTTGTCTTTATCTTTCTGTGTCCGTGCTGTGTGTTAGAATTTTGGTTTTCCATTGTCTGTCTTTATCTGTGGGTTTCATTGCACTCCTGTCCCACGCCTCCCTGAGGGTAGGGGGAATCAGATTAGGACTGGTCAGAGCAGAGCCAGGAAGGAGGCTCAGGCCTCTCCCCCCATCAGGAGTATCCCTGAGATAGCCCCCTTGCTTAAGGTAAAACTTAGAAGCCCCGCTTCCTCACTATCCCATAGTCATAGTGACACACTCCCATGAACATAGCTTCGTAAGGACAATTTGTCATCTGCCTAGACTGCTCACCAAGTATCATCGTCAGTTGTTTATCAAGATGAGACCGTCTTCGTTCAGGTGGCCAGACACATTCATTTAAAGTTGTTAGAATGACCATTTAATGTATATTGAAGTGTCCCAGAAAATTTTGAAAAGAATCACAGATGCGCATATGAGATTTCAATATGCCTGACATTTTTACCTAATAATTTTGTAATCAGAGATGCCTGGCAACTTAGTACTTCCCTTTCTCTAATGACAATACATGTGCGAGTTTACGTGCAGAATATAGGTTGTGAGGGAGGTCTAGCCACTTGGCTTCCAACGGTCTAAGGTCGGATTCCCAGTAAAACTCATCTCACTGGTAACAATTAGTCACACTGGAAAATTACAGATGTAACTGGCTTGGAGCATCGCTCCATGTGCTTATCCACATAGCGGACTAGAGTTGGAGATGCCTGCGTTTAACATTATACATACTAATATATGATGCAATATTTATCACACTGTCCAACCATAGATCCATAGAATATATGCTCACCAGAGTGAGCCCTTATCTGTATGGCCACCCATTAGGAACACTGCACCATACACATTCATAGCTATTAAGGTGCTAAATGATTAAAAAGTTACAATACCTAAGGACTATTTCATGAACTTACTTGTTGTTCCTTTGGTAACAGTAGATGGATTGCTATAAGTCCCATTGCTGGTAACTGCATAGATGGTGAAGCTATACTCCGTTCCTGGTGCTAGGCCCGTTATCACTGTGGGACTTGTCTTTATACCAGTTATGTTGGTAGACCCAAAATTCACGGTATAGCTGTACGATAAACTATTCACATCAGTGGAAAGTGTCCATGTAAGAGTGACAGAACTGTTTGTTACGGACGATACAGTCAAGCCAGTGACAGTAGACGGCTCTATGGAGACAAATTAAAAAATGTAGACTTTCATTTCCTGAGGCCGCTAATGTATACCAGTGGCAGATGTAGCGTTAAATTTGTGATAGATAGTTGTGCTTGTGACGGTTACTCATCATCATCATCATCACCCCCACCACCACCACCCCCACCACCACCACCACATCCTCTATTTGAGATTTTAACCAGAGTTGATGCAAATTGATTTGCAGGACCTGGTTCTTCAGCCACATCAGTAATCTGTGGTTGCTGGATGGGAAGCCTAAGAACCATCTCTTATCTCCTGGTATCTCAACTAGTCTTCATTAGCCGGCCTGGTATAGGGTCACATGTGCATCCCGCCACAATGATGACAACGAGTCAGGCCGGCTGGTCAAAAGATGAGTTCCAGATGTCATCAGTTAAGAGGCAGTTCCCGACCTCCCGTCCAACAAGATTAATGATGTAGCCTAAAGACCAGGTCCCAACAATCTGATTAAGATAACAGAATAAATAGTTAGAAAGCTGCCAATCTCCTTTGCCCCTTTTCTGTCTTGTTACCAACAAAATCTGGTGTTAAAATTAATGCCAAGTAAGGCAAGATAAATTCACAACTAGAGTTAAGGTGGCCATATTGGTTGACAGAACCTGATATTTTGGTGGAACAAGGTGACCATGTTGTGTATACGAGATGCTTGGTAAAAATGTGCTCAGTCTATCTTGTAGAATAAAATATATCCGCTGTCTAGGCAGCAATTTACTCGATTTTGCCCACTCAAACACATACATATAAAACTGAACATATACAGTACGTTCATGAGATATCATAGTAATAGCTGTCGGTTCAACCAAGAGCTATAGAGAATGTTTACCTAGATTTAACCTGAAGATTGAGCACAAGGCTCTTGATTTGGAGTCACAAGAAGTCCTATGGAAAAGTCAGGTATAAAGCATTTAGTCCAATAGTGGACAATATTCAGTATTGGGATTTTGAGAAACTTACTAGAAAGATGTTGAAGCACATAAGTCCATTACTCAAGTGTGGTGGAACATACAGACCTTGGAGGTGGATCTAAAACCGCCATACTCCTGGAGATCTAAGGGTGCAAATTTTTCCAATTTGGAAAGTCACGGATAACTTTAAGAATACATGGGTTGCAATAATTTTCCAAATTCTTCTTTAATATGTTAGACAAACTACAGCCAAAGTGGTGGCATCTGAGCCCCAAGATTTAGTAGGGTCTGTCCATCCCTTTCAATTGGGGTTTAAACAAAAATCAAAAGATGAATGAGGAAGAGAATAACAAACGCACCAATTTGGGAGAGGACACAAAAACTAGGGAAAATACAATTATTTTTTTAACGTTAAGCAATACAGATAAAAGATAAGGCATGGATGTGGTAAACCCCAAGAAAAAAGAGGTCTAAAATATTGGAACTTAACACGATCCAATTGTTACATAAGGCAATAAAAATACTGAATGAACCAGAACAACTACTATAAATTACCTATTTATCCATATATCAACTGAAAAACAGATGGCGAAGGAAGCAAAAATGGGGGAAACCAAGGTTCCATATCACATAGGGGCTTAAGGATTTCACCAATGCATATATTAGATAAATTAAAGGGGTTTTCCCATGAACAAAGTTAATTTTAATAAATAGATCTTGGAAAAATAACAAGTTCCCCAATTGGATGTGTTTTAAGAAATATGTTCCTGTGTTGAGATAATCTTATATATATGTCCCTGCTATGTACTGTGCAATGGTAGTGTCTGACCATGGTCAGATCATACCACATATCATCAGCAGGGGAGGATGGGAAAAAAAAAAAAAAAAAAAAAAGGAGTATAAAGATGTGACCGTACTGGATTATAGGTGTGTTGTGCGATGTTCAGCGTTGCACCCGCTGGGTGTCATGGCAGCGGCAGACTCTGTTCACACTGCAGAGTCCAACAAACAGCCTGGGTTCCCTTAGTTGCATAGCCTGTCATGGGTGTCAGCTGGTTCTGGCTTCACTTCTCTCCAGTACAGCAGGAGTTAATTCCTGCTGGCTTGAGCAGGTGATAACCATCCTCAGCCGTCTTCACCCTTTATAAGGTTCTGAATTCTGGGGCTTAGTGCCAGATATAGCTTCTGGTTCCTCGGTTCCTGTGGTTATCCAGTTCTATGGTGATCTATAAGTTGCGGTTCTGCGTATTGTGCGAGTTCTCCAGTTGTGCATTTATTTCCTATCCCTTTTGTATTACTTCCCAGTTCACATACTGTTTGTGTGCATGAGTTTTCATTTTCCCTTGTCTGTGCCTATTTGGGTGGTTTTCGTTACTGGGATTCTGGCTGGGTCCCTGGGTGGGGGGGGGGGGGGAGTAGTATCAGAGCTCGGACAGGAGACCGGGTCATTCGGGGGTTCAAACCTGGCTACTGTAGTGCCCCTGAGACACTCAGGGCAATACAAGGAACTACATCCTCTTGGGGATGCATGACCTACCCCCTGTGACCTGGAGTACCAGTGCCTATACTACCAAAGCACAACCAAAATCCTAGTTCTCCACTCCACCCCGGGCATAGAGGGTTAACCATGTAAGGGGGATGGTCGCCATAAAAAGGAACGAGTCCCTGGGATTAGCCAGCCTAGTGGGAGGGTTCAGCAGTCAGTAGAGAGTCTAGGGAGTGTGGCACACAGGAGAGGTGTGCAGATGTGCCTGAGCTGGGTCCGTGCAGCGGTGACCCATGGGCACAGGAGAGAGGTCGTCAGGACGGGTACAGGAGATACCGCTGGGACCGGAGCACGCACGGGGCACAGGGCCCTAGATCAGGCGCCAGTTCTACATGGCTTGATAAATACCTGCCCGGTAAGGACACCTTCACAGACTTCACCAAACCAAATAATCCGGGGGCTTCAGCAGTAAACTAGGATCGGGGTTCAGACACTTACCTCCCCGCAGGGTCCGCACTGCCAGCCGCATGGAGAAGGAGACTGTACCCCAAACGCTCTATGCTACGGGGACCAAACCAACAGAGTGCCGGGGACAGAGCAACCTGGGTCACTACATTGGCACTGTTACACCATGGGACCTGAACCAGCAACTCCTGGGTCCTGGGTAATCATTCCATTACTGGTGACTGCATAGACGGTGAAGCGGTAATCGGTTCGCGGGGCTAGGCTTGATATCACTACGGTGCTTGCATTTATACCAGTCTTACTTTGAGACCCATATTTCACAGTGTAGGTGTATGAGCTGTTATTAGGGTCAGAGGACGGTGTCCACTTGAGGGTCACAGAAGTGTCTGATACAGATGTAACCACCAAGTTTGTGACAGAAGAGGACACTTAGAAGACAGAAATACCAAAAATAATAAGGATTTTTTTACTTCATAAATTGAGGTCTGCCATCTTTCCAATAAGCAACAAATGGGCAGTCACCTACATGAGACCACTGGCTGAAAGCCCAAGTTAGTAGAAGTAGTGCCGCTAGAAAATTACCTACAGAGGAGTGCCAGCCAGCTCAGAATCTCTCAGTGACTATATTACATGCTGTTAGGATTAGGCATGATACAGTGCTTTATTTTCTAATTAAGGTTCCTAACATAAATACAGATGTAGCAACCCTTAACGTCTCCGATGGCACAATACTTTATGAACATAGCCATGTGTCAGTTTATCTGCCAAAGTTATGGATTGCTACATGTATACATAATCAGAACCATTAACAGCCCAGGAATACATTACCAGAACCACCAACAGCATAGGAATATATCTTCAGAACCACCAACAGCACAGGAATACATAACCAGAAACATTTTTAGTACAGGAATACATCACCAGAACCATAAACGGTAGAGAAGTACATCACCAGAATCACCATCCGTGCTGGAATACGTCACTAGAACCACCAACAGCATAGGAATACATCACCAGAGCCACCAATAGTACATTAATGTATAACCAGAACCACCATTACTACAGAAAAACATCACAGGAACCATCATTAGTGCATGAATACATCCCTAAAACCACCAACCGTATAGAAAATCATCACAAGAACCATAAACAATGCAGTAGTACACTAGAACTACCATCAGTACTGAAATACATGATCAGAAACACAACAGTACATGAATACATCATTAGAACAACCATTAGTACATGAATACATTAACAGAACCACAGTCCGATATACAACATCCCAAAAAACAACATTACAAAAATATGGAACCACCATTAGTACAGGAATACATCACCAAAACTATCCTTAGTATATGAATATATCACTTAGCTTAGTATAACTTTATCAACTATAATTTTAGGTAAGTCTCAGATACAACTGTATCACATGAACCTACAACTCCTAGTTATGTCCCTAAAAATGGTAAGACGATACTAGAAGTTTTTACCAGCCATGATCAGACTGCAGAACATGCAGAAACCACAGTACTGATGAGAACAGTTGATTGAAGTCGTTCGCTTTCTTTTCTTCTGCATGTTGTCCAGGCACCATTATGACATTGGACATTCACAGCTCTTCTCTGTAGATGTCTAACCTCTTCGGTCTTCTGAAGCCCATCCTGACTTGATGCCCATAAAGGCACGTTATCAGCACAAAATGCCTGTTTAAATCAAGAACACGGCTTGTTGCACCATGGTGTCGCCAAATATTTAAGAACACTTTCTCATCTGCTTGTTTTCCATCTGTCTGTCCCCTTCTCTGGCTCTATGAATACAGAGCTATCAAAGAGGGGGTAGAGATAGAGAACAAGCAGGAAGGAAGGTGCACTTAAATTTTTGGTAATTCCACATAGCACCGAACACCAGTACTTGGTTTAAACAGTCATTCTGTGCGGACAGAGTCCCTTAAAAATAATGTAATTATAATGCTCCTGAGCCCTATTATGTACCCTGAATAATAATTTCTCCTCATAATAATAATAATAATAATAATTTTATTCATTTATATAGCGCTATTAATTCCATAGCACTTTACATACATTGGCAACACTGTCCCCATTGGGGCTCACAATCTAGAGTCCCTATCTGTATGTCTTATGTATGTCTTATGTATGCTAATTGCATAAAAACTGACCCTCAAACTGTTACTTTTATGGTACATAACCTCCATACTGTCCTCACCTTTCTATACAGATCTACTCTTCACACTGTGTCCTCCTATGCTGACCAGTCTGTATACTGTGCCCCCTCTTCATACCCCCTGTAAATATTGTCCCCTCCATACTGTCTTCCCACACTATTCCCCCACTGCCCCCTCTCTATACTACCCCCTTACACCCAGTCTCTATACTGTGCTCACCACACTTTTCTCCCAACACTGTACCTTTATACTCTCCCCCAGACTGTCTCCTCACACTTTTCTCCCCCCAAGCTGTTCCATCTCACATTTCCCCCCTGCCCCACATACTATCCCCTCAAACTCTTCCCCTGGATAATGTCCCCTCACAATTTCTCTCCCCAAACTTTCCCCTCAGACTCTCTCTCCCATATTTTTCTGACATCCTTCCCACCCCATACTGTTCCCTCACACTATTTCCCTCCGTATGGTGTCCTCACACTTTCTTTCCCATACTGCCCCCTCACACTATTCATTCCATTCTATCTTGGTCATAAGATCTTCCCCAAAACACTCACAATTGTTTGATTCCACAGCTGCCACCTAACTCCTCTGCAGCACAGGGGTGACATCAGCAATGAGATCAGCTGACCCGATGAGGCTGCTGATGTTGTTAAACCCCGGAAGTGCCGGCTGTTAGACCTTTAATTGTACTTTTGCCTGAAAGACATGTACAATTAAACACATATGCACAGAGAGCTGTCAGTTTTACAGTTGGCTTGAAGTCCTCCCTAGGACAGACAGATGAGTGGTTTGATATCGTTTTATGACAATTGAAGGTTATTCCATAAAACCGCAGCTAGAAAAATAGTGTAAGACATGAACTTACGTGTAGTGGTGATAGCAGCATTAGATGGATTGCTAGAAGTCCCATTACTGGTGACTGCATAGACGGTGAAGCTGTAATCAGTTCCCGGGGCTAGGCTTGATATCACTACGGTGCTCGGCTTTATACCAGTCACACTTTTAGAACCATATTTCACAGTGTAGGTGTATGAGCTGTTATTAGGGTCAGAGGACGGTGTCCACTTGAGGGTCACAGAAGTGTCTGATACAGATGTTATCTGAAGGTTGGTGACAATGGAGGGCTCTTGGAAGATAAATACCAAAAATTATAAATTGTGAGCCTTTTTGTTAATTGCTGCAAGTTTCCGTAAAAGGATTTAATTTTCAGAAATTAAAAAGGTTTGACACAAACAAACATTTTGTCCAAAATTAAAAAATGGACACACAATACACATTATATATATATATATATAAAAACAACATTTTGTCATTTCTCCAATAACCACAACACTGAAGATCTGACACTTTGGTTCAACATAAAGTAGTTGGTGTACAGGTCATGAGTCTTTTCCTTGCTTTGATGCGGGTTCACATACAGAGCCCGCATCTTTCCCTGCACAGGTCGGCTGATTTAATCAATAGCTCCCAATTTGGTAATAATTATTAATCTCTACAATATGGATGTACATCTCCAGCACAACCCAATTTAAGTCTTCCCTAAAACAGACGGATGACGGGATGTGATCCTGTTTTACCACAACACCAGTGTAGACCCTAAGGCTATGTGTCCACGGTAGAATGTTGCTGCGGATTTTTCTGCATGAAAATCCGCGGCTTTCCCGCAAAATCCGCACCTTTTCAAAGGTGCGGATTTGCCGCGGATTTTGGTGCGGATTTTTTTTTTCCCAATTCTGAAGGCAAAATCCGGATCAAAATCCGCAACAATAATTGACATGTTGCAGATTTTTCCGGATCAAAATCCGCGGCAAATCCGCAGCATGGGCACAGCATTTCCAAAATGCCATAGAAATAGCTGGGAAGTGCCGCTGCTGCAGATTTTCGGAAAATCCGCGGCTTTTCCGCCAGAAATCCACGGCAAAATCCGCGCATTTTCCGCAGCGTGGGCACATAGCCTAAAACTGCAGCTAAAAAAAAAAAACTGTTTAAAGCAGACATCAAATGCCTCCAATTAGAAATGTAGAATAGTTCTCCTGATATAGCCATGTCTCTTACCTCATGTGCAGGGCATTGCAGCTTAATCCATGGTTCCATGGTTACGACCACTCATAGTGAGTTAGGAGCTCATCGTTGTAACCATGGATACCTAATCTGCAATGCCCTGCACATGAGGTAAAAGACACTGCTATATCAGGAGAACTATACTACATGTCTAATCGGAGGCATTTGCTAATATTATTATGCCTACTAGATATTGAGATAGGATCTTGGAGATGGAAATACCCTTAAAAATTAACAATATATATGACACTATTGGGAGGAATGAATAATGATTTCCAGAAATATAAATTAGACAGCAGTTTGTCAGTTTTACACTAAAAAATACATTGGACTTCACATAGCTGGCAGTAGAAACAAGAGAATAATTGTAATCATATATGTGGTAGTGCCACTTCAAAGAATACTTGAAATATTTTTTAATATGGATTTTGAAGCCAAAAAACACTCTTTGCGATAAGATTAAGATAATGAGGAAGAGGCCATACAAGCACAAGACTCTTTTATTAAAGCTTATGGGTTTTGTACTAACTGCATAATGCACCAAACCGGTCAAGAGACCCAATTCTTCGGCAATAAGAGGGGTCCAGACTATGCACCATTAGTACTGATCTGTCCATGGCGTTCCGTAGGTGTGGCTGCTCACATGAAGTTCCCATGCAGTGGAGAAAATAAGTATTTGATACACTGACGATTTTGCAAGTTTTCCAACTTTCAAAGAATGGAGAGGTCTGTAATTTTTATCGTAGGTAACTCCAACTGTGGCAGACAGAACCCTCCAAAAATCCAGAAAACAACATTGTATAATTTTTTAAATAAGTACCGTATACAATCGAGTATAAGGCAAGTTTTTCAGCACATTTTTTTTGTTTTGTGCTGAAAAGTCCCCTAGGCTTATTCTTGAGTGAGGGTCCCACTTCCAGATTAAAAAAACCCATTTCCCCCCCCAAAACTGGGGGGAAAATGAGGGTGCGTCTTACAATCTGGATAAAACTTACCGGGTCAGCATGGCGTGGTCACAGGATGGAGGGTCGGAGATACTGTGTCTCGGGGATTTTGCGGCGGTGTCGCGGCTCAGGAGGGTCAGCAGGGGGCTAAGGGGTTTTGCAGCAAGTGCCATTCAGCCTGCCAGTGGGCTCCGGGCTCCGTTGAGCAGGCCGGCGACTGACGCTATACACTTCAAGAAAACGTCCTCTGAAGCGGAGCATGTGCAGATTGACATCTCAGCTCTCTGAGATCTCAATCTGTGCACGCACCGGTTCCGCCGCGATTTTCTTGAAGTCTATTACGTAAACTGCTGGCCGGCTCAATGGCACCCACCACGACACCCTTTAGCCTCTAGCATCGCTAAACCTCCTGAGCCTAGACACCCCAGAGGCACAAGTATTGCCGACCTTCTGTCATGTGAAGCTCCTGAGCCACGGACACCCCCTCTAAGCTCGCAGCATCACCGACTCAGCCTCCCTGGTGAGCTAATTAATATAAGAATTATAAGAGAGACCCCCATTTTACTATTAAAAATTAATTTTTCCAATTTTCCTTCTCTAAATTTGGGGTGTGTCTTATAATCCTAGGTTTATACAACCCCAAACAGTTATTCAACACTTTCAACTCCCTCCTTCGCCCACCACTGCCCCCTCCAACCTCCCTCATTTCTGCAGAAGACTTTGCCACCTATTTCCAAGAAAAAATCGACCTAATAAGGCAAGTCTTCTCTGCTCAGCCACCACAACCCCTTCATGTAGCTGACCACTGCCCCTCTCCCATAAACTTCCTCCCCACCATCACCGAAGGAGAGCTTGCACGTCTTCTCTCAAAAGCGCACCTCACCACCTGCGCACTTGACCCCATGCCATCCCACCTCCTTCCCAACCTCACCACCATCCTTACTCCAGCCTTAACCCACCTCTTCAACCTATCTTTAACGACTGGAACCTTCCCCTCTGCCTTTAAACATGCAACAGTCACACCTATCCTAAAGAAACCTTCCCTCGATCCAACCTCTACTACCAGCTATCGCCCCATATCACTACTCCCACTTGCCTCAAAACTCCTGGAACAGCATGTCCATGCTGAACTTTCCTCCCACCTCTCCTCTAACGCTCTCTTTGACAACCTACAGTCCGGCTTCCGTCCACATCACTCTACCGAAACTGCCCTGACTAAAATCACAAATGACTTGCTTACTGCCAAAGCGAACAAGCACTTCTCTATACTCCTACTCCTAGACCTGTCCTCAGCCTTCGATACCGTTGACCACTCCCTCCTATTACAGACCCTCTCTTCCCTTGGTGTCAGAGATCTTGCCCTCTCTTGGATCTCTTCATACATCTCAAATCGCACTTTCAGTGTCTCCCACTCTCACACAACCTCTTCATCCCACCATCTCTCTGTTGGCGTCCCTCAAGGCTCTGTCCTAGGACCCCTACTTTTCTCTATCTACACATTTGGCCTAGGACAACTCATAAAGTCCCATGGCTTCCAATACCACCTATATGCCGACGACACCCAGATCTACCTCTCTGGCCCAGATGCCACATCTCTGCTGTCCAAAATCCCGAAATGTCTATCTGCTATATCCTCCTTCTTCTCCTCTCGCTTCCTAAAGCTCAATGTGGCCAAAACTGAACTAATCATCTTTCCTCCGTCTCACCTACACTCTCCACCTGATCTATCTATTACAATAAATAACACCACGCTCTCACCAGTACCCAAAGTTCGCTGCCTCGGAGTGACCTTTGACTCTGCCTTATCCTTCATACCACACATCCAGTCCCTCACCACCTCCTGCCGTCTTCAACTCAAAAATATTTCCAGAATCCGCCCTTTCCTCAATTTGCAATCTACTAAAATGCTAGTGCATGCCCTCATAATCTCCCGCCTCGACTACTGTAACATCCTCCTCTGTGGCCTCCCTGCCAACACGCTCGCCCCTCTCCAGTCCATCCTTAACTCTGCTGCCCGACTTATCCACCTCTCTCCTCAATACCACCCCGCTTCTCCCCTCTGCATGTCCCTCCACTGGCTTCCAATCTTCCACCGTATCCAATTCAAACTTCTAACACTGACCTACAAAGCTGTGCATAATCTTTCCCCTCCGTACATCTCCGAACTACTCTCCCACTACACTCCAACACGTCACCTCCGGTCCTCCCAAGATCTCCTCCTCTCCTCCTCTCTCATTCGCTCCTCACGCAACCGACTCCAAGACTTCTCCCGAGCATCCCCAGTCTCCTGGAACTCGCTGCCTCAACACGTCAGACTATCCCCTACCCTTGCAAACTTCAAACGGAACCTGAAAACTCATCTGTTCAGAAATGCCTACAATCTACAATGAACTCGCTGCCGCCTGACCACCGTGCGGAGCTGCCGCCCGACCACCGTGCGGAGCTGCCGCCCGACCACCGTGCGGAGCTGCCGCCCGACCACCGTGCGGAGCTGCCGCCCGACCACCGTGCGGAGCCGCCGCCTGACCTACACCCCACCTATTGTCTCCTCCCCATAATCCTATAGAATGTAAGCCCGCAAGGGTAGGGCCCTCTTCCCTCTGTACTAGTCTGTCTACTGTAACTTGTATACGTATTTTGTATGTAACCCCCTTCTCATGTACAGCACCATGGAATTAATGGTGCTCTATAAATAAATAATAATAATAATAATACTACAGTCAATAAGTTTACCCAGTATTTTGTGGTAAACTTAGGTGCCTCGGCTTATACTCTGGTCGGCTTATACTCAATTATATATGGTAATTTGCATTTTATTGCATGAAAAAAGTATTTGATCACCTACTAACTAACAAGAATTCTGGCTCTCACATACCAGTGATTTTTCTTTAAGTAGCTCCTACTCTGTACTCATTACCTGTATTAATTGCACCTATTTGAACTTGTTACCTGTATAAAAGACTCCTGTCCACACACTCAATCAGTCCCTTACAACGTCTCCACCATGGCAAAGACCTGTCTAAGGACACCAATGACAAGACTGTAGACCTTCACAAGGCTGGGATGGGCTACAGGATGATAGGCAAGCAGCTTGGTGAGACGACAACAACTCTTGGAGCAATTATTAGAAAATGGAAAAAAATACATGAAATTTTCAATCTTACTTGGTCTGGTGCTCCATGCAATATCTCGCCTTGTGGGGTAAGAATGATTCTGAGAAGGTCAGTGATCAAGTAGAACTACATGGGATGACCTTGTTAATGACTTGGAAAGCTGAGACCATAGTATCAATGATTACCATTAGTAACACGCATTAAAATCCTTCAGGGTACTGCTCACACCAGCACATGTCCAGGTCCATTTGAAGTTCACCAATGACCATCTGGATGATCCAGAGGAGGCATGGGAGAAGGTCATGTGTTTACATGAGCAGAACCTTTTGGTATCAACTCCACTTACCATATTTGCAGGAAGAAGGAGGTTGAGTACAACCCCAAGATCACAGTCCCAAACGTGAAACATGGGGGTGGAAACATCATACTTTGGGGGTGCTTTTCTTGCAAGGGGGACGGGACGACTGCACCGTATTGAAGAAAGGATAGATGGGGTCATGGATTGTGAGATTTTGGCCAACAACCTCCTTCCATCAGTAATTGAAGATGCGTTATGGCTGGGTCTTTCAGCATGATAATGACCTGAAACACAGCCAGAGTAACTAAGAAGCGGCTCTATAAGAAGCATTTCAAAGTCCTGGAGTGGCCTAGCCAGTCTCCAGACCTGAAGCCAATAGCAAATCTTTGGAGGGACCTGAAACTCAACGTTGCTCAGTGACAGCCCCGAAACCTCAAAGATCTGAAGAAGATCTGTATGAAAAAGTCGCCAAAATCCCTGCCGCAGTGTGTGCAAACCTGGTCAAGATCTACAGGAAACATCTGTCCTCTGTAATTGCACACAAAGGTTTCTGTACCAAATAGTAAGTTCTGTTTTTATTTTTCTATTGTATAAAATACTTATTTCATGCAATAAAATGCAAATTAATAATTTAAAAAATACAATGCGATTTTTTGGATTGTTTTGGTCACAGTTGAAGTGTACCTCCGATAAGAATTATAGACCTCTCCATTTTTTGTAGGTGGGAAAACTTAACAAAATCATCAGTGTATCAAATACTTATTTTTCCCCCTGTCTATGCATATTTGGGGCTATGAGCGTTATCTGTAGGAACATGGAAAGATTTTGTATATTTTATTCTCCTTTTCCTTGTTTGGGCAAGATAATATTCATTAATCTGTACAAATGGATCTATATCTCAGCATGACCCAGCCCAAGTCTTCCCGAGAACGGACAGATGAGGGGATTTGATACTGTTTTACCACAATTGTGGTGGACACCTTAAACCTACGCCTAGAAAAATATTGCAAAAACAGTGTAACATATTGACGTGAACTTACGTGTTGTGGTGTTGGCAGCATTAGATGGATTGCTAGCAGTCCCATTACTGGTGACTGCATAGACGGTGAAGCTGTAATCGGTTCCCGGGGCTAGGCTTGATATCACTACGGTGCTTGCCTTTATACCAGTCACATTCTGAGTCCCATATTTCACAGTGTAGGTGTATGAGCTGTTATTAGGGTCAGAGGACGGTGTCCACTTGAGGGTCACAGAAGTGTCTGATACAGATGTTATCTGTAGATTGGTGACAGTGGAGGGCTCTTGGAAGATAAATACCAAAAATGATAAATTGTGAGCCCTTCATTTGCAGAAAGTTTCAGTTAAAGATTTATTTTTCAGAAATTGAGGTGTAAATGTAAATGTTTGAAACAATGATAGTGTATGGCCTATATGTGCAAGTGTTTACATCAATTTTCCGGAGTAAAACACTTTGGAAAGTCGCAAATTTTTGGCACAAGGCAAAAAAGATCGCAACATTTTCACAACAGTCCTGTAGAGCTCCGCCAAAATGAGTGAAGCTGAGATGGCATGGGGACTTGGCAATGTCCGGTCATCTAATTCATGACCAGACTATCCTTTACTGGAGTAAGGTTTCTGATAAGGTGCACAACACTTGCTCCTGAATTATTACCGTAAGTGGCATACACATACACACAATGGTGCTTTAAAGTTGGTAAACCCTCAAGAATTTTCCATATTTCTACATAGATTTGATCTAAAACCTACATCAGATTTCCACACAAGCCTTGAAAGAAAAAAGAACCAAATAAGCGAAATTAATCAAAATTATTAGACTTTGTAATTTTTTGAATGAGGAAAATGATCCAATACTTAATGTTTGAGAGGCAAAATTATGAGAACCTTTAGGCTTAGCATAAAATTTGAAGGTGAAATTAGAGTCTGGTGTTTTCAATCAATGGAATCCCAATTATGTGAATCTACAGCCTTTTTCATTTAAAGAGGACTAACCAGCAGAATATTGCTATATGAGGTAAAGGTGGTGCCATACAGACAGTAAGATGCTGAATCCAGGCGTACCGGTCATAGAAAGTTAGGATGCTTGGTTGATGAAATATCTTTAATCAAAGTTGCAGAAATGCCCTGCACTTTGACGGGTGCACCGGGAGGGGGTCGGTTCCTCAGCGTTCATTCCTCCTCCGGCGTCCTCTGGCTTGCCCCCTTTTCTTTATTTAAATATCGCGCAGCCATTGCTGTTGTTGGGGGCACGTGCACATTACCACAGAACTCAGGTCTTCATTAAAATGGTGCCAGAGTTCGCACATGTGTGTACCGCTATCTCCAGTGCCATTTTATTGAACACACTGCAGTGAAGACTATGACACGCATCAGCTTGTGTGCAGATTTACTTTTTACATCTGCGCATGCCCCGATGCTTCTCAAGTCTTCACCGCAGTGTGTTCAATAAAATGGCACCAGAGACCATGGTATGATGTGGTACCGATATTTAAGAAAGGTAAGAAGGTAGATCCAGGCAACTACCGTCCAGTAAGCCTGACATCAGTAGTATGCAAAGTTTTTGAGGGCATTTTAAGGGATGACATGCAAAAATATATTGCAGAAAATAATATAATAACTGACAGACAGCATGGATTTATGAAGGATAAGTCGTGTCTAACCAATCTGTTGGGGTTCTATGAGGGGGTAAGTGCAAACCTGGATATTGGTAATGCAGCTGATGTGATTTATTTGGACTTTGCAAAGGCATTTGATACTGTACCACATGATAGCCTTATACTAAAGCTCCAGAAGCAAGGACTAGGGGAAACTATATGCAACTGGGTAAGGAATTGGCTAAAAGATAGGAAACAGAGTAGTCATAAATGGTACATTCTCTAAATGGGCCATAGTCAGCAGTGAGGGCCGCAGGGATCTGTGCTAGGACCGATTCTTTTTAATCTCTTTATTAATGATTTTGTGGATGGGATTGATAGTAAAGTGTCAGTCTTTGCTGATGACACCAAACTATGTAGGATATTAAAAACTGACCTTGATAGTACAATATTACAAAAAGATCTGGATAAGATGTCAGAATGGGCAGATACTTGGCAAATGAGATTTAATGTTGATAAATGTAAAGTAATGCACCTAGGACGTAGTAATCCTATAACTGCGTATACATTAAATGGAAGTAAACTCGGGACTACAGAACAGGAGAAGGACTTGGGTATTCTCATTACAAATAAGCTGAGCAGCAGCACTCAATGTCAAGCAGCAGCTGCTAAAGCAAACAAGATTCTAGGGTGTATAAAAAGAGAGATTAGATCCCGGTATCCCAACGTATTGTTACCCCTCTATAAATCACTTGTAAGGCCACATCTGGAATATGGGAACCAGTTTTGGGCTCCACATTTTAAAAAGGACATTCAGAAGTTAGAGTCAGTTCAAAGGCGGGCAACTAGACTATTACAAGGAATGGAGGCCGCCCATATGATGAGAGGTTGAAAAAGTTAGATATGTTTAGCTTAGAAAAAAGACGTCTCAGAGGAGATCTCATTTATATGTATAAATACATGTGTGGTCAATACAAAGGACTGGCACATGACTTATTTCTTCCAAAGACAGTACTTAGGACCAGGGGGCATTCACTGCGAGTGGAAGAAAAGCGATTCCAACAGCTAAATAGGAACAGTTACACCAGTCAGACAGTGGAATGCCCTATCACAAGAGGTAGTAATGGCAGATACTATAACTGCTTTTATAAAAGGGCTGGATGATTTCCTCAGTACACACAACATTGTTGTTTATAAATGACTTAGTGACCAAATGTAGAACTGGTGGAGGAAGGTTGAACTAGATAGACCTAGGTCTTTTTTCAACCTAAGTAACTATATATGTATGCGCATGCGCGGACTCCGGCGCCATTTTAATGAAGACCTGAGTACTGTGGCAATGCGCATACACCACCAGTAACAGCAATGGTTGCAATATTCAAATAAAAAAAGGGGGCAAGCCAGGAGGATGCCAGAGGAGGAGGAATAAACGCAGAGGACCCAACCCACATTGATGTGTGCAACAGGGGCAAACCTAAGTGCAGTGCATTTCTACAACTTTCATTAAAGATATCCAAGCAGCATATTACTGCCTATGTGGCACTGCCTTTACCTCAGAGTAAAATCCTGCTGGTTGGTCCTCTTTAAATAACTGGACTCTATCAATCTCTGATCTACACCACACTTTTATTGGAAGTGTATAATGTCATGAACAAAAGAGATTTCTGAGAGCCTTGGAATAAAAAATTCTTTATGCTCATCAGGCTCGAAAAGGTTACAAAATAATTTGTAAACAATTTACAGTCTTACAGATGGTGTACAAATGGTGGATATTTAAAAATATTTTTACCCACCCTAAAAGTGATTGACCAACAAAAATCACTCCATGAGCAAGGCTCATAATAGTCTGCAAAGTTACAAAGAAACCCAAGGTAACATCTATGAGACTAAAGGCCTCTTTTTGGAAAAAAAAAAATCAATGCTATACAGCACAAAACTTCATACCATCGCTAAAACATGGTGTTGGTATAATGTTTTGGTCTTGTTTTGCTGCATTTGTGGTGGAACACCTTGCCATCATTGATGGAACAATTAATTCTGAATTTCAGCAGCAAATTCTTAAAAAGGAAAATGCCACAAAAGAAGAATGGTTAAAGAATAAAGTTAAAGGGAATCTGTCAACATATTTTTGCAGCATGATGAATAGGCAGAGACATTGCTGGAATCAGGGTTTCTGCCCCTACATCATGCTGTTCTCAGATTACATAGCAAAAACCTGCTGACACAATCCCTTTAAAAGTTTAGAATGGCCAAATCAAAGTCCTGACATTAATCCTATAAAAAAAAGTTGTGGAACTGCCTGAAACAATCAGTTTAGTGGAGAAAACGCAGCAACGTAACATAGTTCAAGTTGTTTTCGTGTGAGGAATAAGCTAAAACTGCTTCAATTCAATGTCCAGGACTAATCAACAATTACTGGAAATGTTAAGATACAGTTATTACTGCACAAGGAGGTCACACCACACACTGGAAGCAAAAGGTTCACATATCTTTGCCACTCATCGACATGTAATATTCAATCATTTTCCTCATTTAAAAAAAATATTTTTGACACATTTCTCTGAATTGACAAATTATGATTCTCTTTATTACTTTCATGACTTTTGTGAAAATGTAAAACTAAACTTTGGTCAAATTTATGCAGAAATGTGGAGAATTCTCAAGAGTTCACCAATATTCAAGCTCCACTGTGCGTACATCCAGATATAATATAAATATATTTAAAATATACATACATACATATATATATATGTATACATACATATATATTATATATACATATATATATGTATACATACATATACATACATATACATATATACATATACATATATATATATACATATACATATATATATATATATATATATATATATATATATATATATATATACATACACACACACACAGTGTATATAATAGAATTGAGTACACCCCTCCCATTCTTATGATTAATTTATTATATCTTTTTACAGAACAACACTGAACATTTGGCCCTGTGATACAATGTACAGTGTCAGTGTGCAGCTTGTATATTAGTGTAAATTTGGTGTCCTCTAAACAACACAACACACAGCCATTAATGTCTAAACCTCTGGCAACTAAACTGAGTACACCCTTAACTGAAAATGACCAAATTGTGCCCATTGTAGCCATTTTCCCTCCCCGATGTCATGTAACTCATTAGTGTTACAAGGTCTCAGGTGTGACTGGGGAGTAGGTATGTTATTGGTTATATTCGGTGCTATCGCTCATACACTCTCCTATACTGGTCACTGGAAGTTCAACATGGCTTCTCATGGCAAATAACTCTCTGAGGATCTGACAAAAAGAATTGTTGCTCTACATAAAGATGGTCTAG
>NC_134363.1:60465066-60550066 GCF_048569485.1 Anomaloglossus baeobatrachus
TTCCCCCCCCCCTTTCTGCATAATGTTCCCTCCATACTCTGCCCTCACACTATTCCCATATCTATACTGCCCCCCACACTACCCAGTCTCTATATTAAAAGCACACATTTCTCCTCCCCATACGACCTCCATACTTAACTCCCCAATGCTCATATTGTCTCCTCACACATTCTCACATCTTACATACTGTCTCCTATAAAAAAATGAAAAAAACCCTTATTTTTATATAGCACTAACATATTCCGCAGCACTTTACATACATCAGTCTCCTCACATATACCCAGTGCCCATCCATACTGTCTGCTAACACATTCCCAGCCTGCCTTACCATATAGTCTCCTCACATATTCCCAGCGCCCCAGCCCATACTGCCTCATCACCAATTCCGCCTCGCCAATCCTACCCATATTGTCTCCTCACTCATACCAGCCCATCTTACCATAATGTCTCTGCACACATTCCCTGAAGTTGCACCTATTGCTAAAGCCCTGCATGCCTCGCCCCAACCCATCGCCATCCTGCCATGTCGAAGGTATATGCCACGATTTTCTGATTGGTGCAGATTATATTTTCAGGACTCAAACAGCACTCTATTGGTATGTTCACACAAGGTTTTTGAACTTTCTGAAGTTCTACCACATGTTCACATGGAATTTTTTAAAATTGAATTCTGCTTTAAAATCCACATGAAAACCCAGTCAAAATATTAGCTTTATTAAGTTCATTGTAGAACATGCCTATAGTGTACAGGCTGCTATTTTTATTTTCACTGTTTCTCCTCCCTCCCCCAACCCAGTGCAGGTGCTCCCGTGTATGTGAGAGTCGGGCAAGACAATTGCCAGCTGAACGATCGGCCAAAGTTGGCCAAGCCTACTAATTTTGGTGGCACCTAGTGACCGTCTTAGGTGTACAATAACATTATGTGTGTATCATTCAGCCAACCACCATCTAAAGTGTATGGGGGGCTATAAACATTAGACTTAAGTTGGCCCAATCTACCAATTTTGGTGGCACCGGTTGACATTCCTATGTGTTCGATAACACTATGTTTATGTTCAGCCAACAATTATCTAAACTGTATGGGCGGGCTATAAACATTAGATTTGAGTTGTCCAAGCCTATCAATTTTGGTGGCACCAGTTGCCCTTCCCATGTGTACAAATAACATTCTATGTGTATGATTCAGCCAACAACCATCTAAAGTGTATGGAGGGGCTATAAACATTAGATTTGAGTTGGCCAAACCTACAAATTTTGGTGGCACTGGTTGACCTTCCTATGTGTACAAATAACATTCTATGTGTACCATTCAGCCAACAACATTAGAACATTAGACGTAAGTTGGCCAAACCTACCAATTTTGGTGGCACCGGTTGACCTATAACATTGTATGTGTATGTTCAGCCAACATCCTTTTGATCTATGTTGGGAGCGGATCTGTTGAATTTAAGTTATGGGTGATGGTTGTCAACATCTATTATCACTGGGTGTTTCTTAAGCTGTACCCCTTCAATCCGCTATTAAATATCCCAACTCATTAACGAATTTTAATTCACATTTGGAGCCAAATTGTCCTTTTTCATAAAAATGCTTCTTACAGATCTAAAAGTAGAAACTTTTTGACTAAAAATGAAAAAAAAAAAAGGGTTTTCAGAAACTGTTGTAGATGGAAAAAGTTGATTTGAGGAGTTGGCTGTGGAATGGTTAAGGGACAAAATACATTTTAATCAATGGGTGAACCAAATATTTATAACTTTGCATTCCATCTAAAAAGGACATCCACTCCTTTGAATTGCTCATTAACCTCTACATTTGGCTCCATATCTCCACCATTACCCAATCTAGGTCTTCATCACAACAGATGATTGAGTCTGTGCCGTGTTACTGCAATTTAAGTGTTAGCCTTAAAAAAAAAGAAATAGTGTTAAGATTCATAACCATGAACTTACGTGTTGTCGCACTAGAAACGTTAGATGCCGCGCTGTAGACTCCATCGGAGGTAACTGCAAAGACGGTGAAGCTGTAGTCTGTTCCCGGGGCCAGACCCTTTATTTCTGTGGTGTTTGTCTTTATTCCGGTCTGTTGGCTAGTACCGCCGTTCACAGTATAGGTATAATTGCTGGCATTAGGGTCACTGGAGGATGTCCAACTAAGCGTCACCGAATTCTGTGTTCTAGAAACTACTGTCAAGCCTATGACAACTGAGGGCACTTGGAAAAGACACAACACAAATACATTGTAATTCAAAATTTGGAAATCAGCTTATAAAATACTCACATAACCAAGTATAATATTTGCATATTATGAAACCCCCACAGTTGCAGCATGTAAATGAACATACAATACAGATAAGTTAATGAGGGTTGAAATAGAACCAATATTTTTTTTTTTTAAACCGTCACATGGTTCCAGAGAGATAGACCTTTCCATTTAGTGCTTATTTTTATGGTCTTTAGTAAGGGGGTGGGGCTTACAGGGTAATTATGCAGCACAGCCTAAGGACACGCCCCTGAGGAACCCCAGGCAGAGGACTTACATTTATAAGCAGGGGTACGATAAAAAAAATAATTGACTTAGTCTGCTGTATTATGAATTCATTCTTTACATGCTGGAAATGTTGTCATAAAACCAGAAGGCACAGGAGGAATGGGTATTTTTTTTTATTCGGTCTATACCCTGTTACATTTGTACTTTTAAATATATGTTCCTATATGCTTTTGAGATGAAAAAAAAATTGTTTTTAGATTGCTCAAATTGTATGCATCAGTTTTTTTTCTTGGAAAATTATATCTATATCGTTTTGTGTGTATGCAAATTGATGGGTTGTTTTTCTCATATTACTCCTGAAACTGCAAAGCTTAAGGTTAAAAGTTGGAATTTCAATTTTAATGGCTTACACTATTTTGTGAACTACCTTTGCATTTAAAATACTCATTCAACCCTTAGATTAAGGATTAGTTTACAACATATGGTCACTTTTGGGGGATTTTATATAGGTCCATCAATACCAGCTTAAGGGTACATTCACAGGACCATATTTTTGATCCTAGTGCTGTCTGTGGAAAAAACTGACAGCACTTGGACCAATGTTATTCAATTGGGCTCTTTTTTTTCATTACACTATTCTCTTCCATATCTCGGATGACACTCATCTACTTAAAGTCTATGGGTACGCAAATAAATAGAAATTGGATCCCATAAGATAATTCATATTTCAAGATAAACCTCCTAATATCCTGAAAAAAAATGTTTAAAAAGGAAGATGTCAATAAAACGTAGACATATGGTAAATGTTATTTAAAGGGAATCAGCAGGTTTTTTTGTTATGTAAGCTGAAGCCAGTATGCTGCAAGGGTTAATTCAGGGATGCCTGTCTTCTCAAGGTCTGAGTTGTTGTTTATTTGCTATGTTTGTTTAAGCAGCAGGACCCTTATCATTGCTGGACTACAATGTCATGCACATGGCAGTCTGGCACACCCCCTCCTGTGATTGGCACCTCACAGTCAATGTACAATCTCTATTGAGAACCTGGTGTGGGCGGGGATAGCTCTCTCAGCTCTGCTGCACTGCTATATTTAAAATTTCTGATTGTGTCAGAATGGCTGCTTGTGTCAGTAATCTAAGTGATGCATGGTTGGATTCAGAATCTCTTTGCCTACATTATGTTTCTGGTTTGAGAGCTCTTTGCAAGACAAGCAAAGATTTTTACAAATTTGTAACTTGGTTTAAGAGCAATGCTTTGCAAGAAGAGCAAATACTCCCCGTGCACACGTCCGGTTCTGTCCTTTCACCACACTCTGACCCGCTCTGGAGGTAACTTTCTATACATATGTACTGTATACTGTACACAGTATACGATTGTACAGTACAGTATATACTATAAAGCATATGAATTTACATTTTTGGATACAGTATTGTACTTTCTGCTAACCAGTACAGCACATTGCTTAGACTGTACTTACCGCACACAGACAATTCTATTGTAAACTAAAGTGCAGTTCAATTTGCTTTATATGTTTTTACTGTATGTGCAGTATTTTATATTAGTGTACTGTAATAATTTTTTATGAATACAGTAGATTATTTTGTTACTGTATTAAGTTTAAATAAATGCAGTAAATATTTTTGGGCTGTGGAACGAATTGTCTGTGTGCCAATTATTTCCTATGGGAAAATTTGCTTTGATATAAGAGTAACTTGGTTTAAGAGCAAAATCCCGGAACCAATTATGCTCGTAATCCAAGGTTCCACTGTAATATATTCTATAAATATATATATATATATATACACACACAGTGTGTGTGTGTGTATTTATTTTTAATTCCACATAAAGTGGCACATGTCAGATATGAAAACTGGGGCCTTGTTAAGGCCATAACTGTTTGTAATGACAGGGGGGTAAATTTTTAGTTTACCTTTCTGGACATTAGCTCTAACTAATGAAATCACTTTGAGAAGTCACCAAATTAGTGTGCAATGCACAGTTGCGCAACAAAATGTGACTTTTGGAGTTTCCAAGTTGCTATTATGATCAGATCGGTGGGGCACAAAACCAGAGATCCCCTAATTTATGACAAACTGTGGTGTTCCCTACACTATAAAACTTACTCTAGTCTTCATTTGTAGAGAGGTGCACAGAGGCACTTACCACTCATCAGATGCTCCCGATTCACTAGTGGTGAGTGTCTCCTAATAAATCAGGGGAGACTAACTCCAAAATACCCCCCATCAAGACCAAGGATAACGACTCCAGCTTTGGTGAATTGGGGCTATAACCTATAGGCTGGAACTTCTTGTGGAACGTTTTTATACAGAGAATGCGATGCCGAATTTCAAAATTAACTTACGCGTTGTATTTGATGCCTTCTGAGATGTTTGACTTTTAACTCCATTTTGGGTCAACGTGAAGATGGTGAAAGTGTAATCCGTTCCCGGCGAGAGTCCATTTATAAGAATGAAGCTGCTCGTACTAATATTATTGATGTTGCCCGGTTGTCTGTTTATCGAGTACTGATAGGTATTTCTATTAACATCAGTAGTAGGGGTGGTCCAGCTGAGATTCATTTGATTCGTCCATACAGCAGTGACCTGGAACGTAGAGACGCTGGAGGGCACTAATGGGTACAAAAGGGGACACATCAGATTATCATGTTAGCCAAGTGAATGAGACCAATATTCTCATCAGTAGGACTGTAGCGTAGGGAACATATCAGTGATGTCTACACAGCGATACTACAATTTGCATTATAGTTTGTGAGCAATTGCCACTAAATTATGTATATATGAAAAAAAGAAGCTTCTGTCAGTGAATTGAAATAACGATGGTTACAGCCAGAGGATAAAAACCCTCTTGGGTTCTGTTCATATCTCCGTTGGAGACTCTGCTTACAGATTTTGGATGCAATGCAGGAAGAAAGGGGTTAATACCACACTGTTGTGGAGGAAAAGACAAGTCTGATCTGGGTCTTAAAGATGATTTATTAAACAACGCATTTCGGAGCACCCATTTCCATCAGGTCACAATCACATGATGCGATTGTGACCTCACGAAGGAGATGGTTCCTCCGAAACGCGTTTAATAAATCACCTTTAAGACACATTGGCCGTGTCTCTTACCACGGGAGGTAGTGAGCTCTCAATCAATAGAAATCTTCAATTGGAAATTGAATAAACATATAGCTGGGATGATTTAAGAAAACTGCACTCGCAGGGGGATTGGACCCGATGGCCCTTGAGGTCCCTTCCAACTCTACCATTCTATGATTCTTCCTACATGGTATGCAGTCTTAACCTCTTTCTTTCTGCATTATTGTCTATACCTTGTAAGGCTGCAGCAGCCATTGGATATCTACGCTTCTAAGTGGTTGTGACTCTCACAACCCGACAAGGAGAGCGCCCTTAACATATCACCCTTGTTTCCCATCCAGATAAGACTCTATTTTGCACTTCTCTGTCTTCTAGTCATTTTTCAGTTTACAGATATTGGAGAAAAATACTAGAGAAATCTATGTGCGCACATAGGCAAAGACCTGTCAATCCAGGACAGCGGGTGGGGAGAAGCCACCAGGCACCCACCTCTCTGACTAGTCTATACTGCAGTCTTGGTCGTCGTGACAATTAAAATATGTTTTTCTCTAAGTCGCCACAGCCCTTCACAGTCAAACATACCCGGTTGGGATAATTTAGCCAGCGCCTGATACATGCTGCCAAGCTTCAGGGATGTAAAACCAGAAACCATCTAAGACGATCCCTGAAATTGCTCAATATAAGACAACATAATGAAACAAATTGGCCATAGCTGCCAACTCAAATCCCGCGTAACTCCAGTGCTACCAATCAGGTGGTCCTCAGCAGTCCTGCAGTAACATCACATACAGTGTTTACATAACCGCTGCAATCAAAGACGTCAGCTGTGATTTCTCACATGTACAACACTTGACCACAGACTGGCTGCAGTGGTGGCATTAATAATGCAGAACAAAGGACCGGTGGAGACTAGTGGAGCAGGAGGCGATTTAAAAGTTGAGTAAGGCCCCTTTCACATTGCGTTTTTCTCTACGTCCACAGGTCCCGTCAGGGCATCCGTCCGGAACGCCCCTCCCCCACTCTGCAAAGCGTGCTCCGGACGTATGCGCCCGACAGGGCCATTCACTGTTATGGAGCTCTGTCTTGTGCCATTTTTTGCACATATAAGTTTCTGCAGACGGACACCCGAACGTACTCCTCTACGTTCGGGTGTCCGTCTGCAGAAACGTATATGTGCAAAAAATGGCACAAAACAGAGCACACGCTAACGCAGTATGCTCCATAACAGTGAATGGCCCTGTCGGGCGCATGCGTCCGGAGCACGCTTTGCAGAGTGGGGGAGGGGCGGTCCGGACGGATGCCCCGACGGGACCTGTGGACGTAGAGAAAAACGCAATGTGAAAGGAGCCTAAGGCCTCAGTCTCATGTCCTCTTGTGTCATACTTCTGTTATCTGTTTTTATTTTTCACATTTCAGGGTTTGTTTTTCTTATAGACACGATTGAGGCCAAATCAATTTATGACGCAAACTTGCTCAGTAAAGTAGTGTGGAAGCTCATTGGTGTAGTGAAATGGCTGTTATCCAATACCTTCTGCGCTCTCCTGTATGGATTTTAATGTTTGAAAAATAAAGGACCGGTGGGTGACACTTCAATTTCTTGTTTCCACAGACTCGTTGCCCCACTCAGCATAGTATCAGGCCCTTGTAGGTGTGATACCATAATTTACAAGAGTCACCGTCATTGCCAGCGCTCTACAATTCTTGTGCATGCGCGCAGCTTTCTTTGCCAAAATCATTGCGCCTCTGAAGCCAGGTGTACACGTCCCATATACAGAGGCCACTGCGCAGGTCCAGAAGCGGAGAAAAAGATTGATCTTCGGCTTCTCACTTGAGGTCAGACTTCGTCTCTGCTTCCAGACATGTGCAGTGGCCTCTGTAGCCGGGAAGTGTACACCTGGCTTTAGAGGTGCAATGATTTGGGTGAAGAAAGCTGCGCGCAGAGGCACAATGACCTGTAAGAAAGCGGTGTGCATGCGTGAGCTTTATAGAGCTTGCAATTACGCATTTTTTGCACATCATGTTATCCCGACCATCATAAAACGGTCAGTGGGACAACTAGTCTGGGGAAACAAATGCCCCATCGAGTAATCAACAGACTTATTAGCATATTAAAAATGGACTTTAAAGATACCTTTAAAGATCTGTTTAAGTATCAAACACTATAAAGGGTTAGTTAAGTAAATTTATTAAAGAATATACAAATACTGGTGGTTTGGAAGGAAGGGGGGACTTCTAAGGGATCACCTCTTTATAGCACTGTGCAATTTTCATTGCTCTACAATATCTCCTCGAAATATTTTGTCAACTATTCTCCCGAATACCTACACAATCTGACACAGTCAACATACTATAGGCACAGACTACATTTTAATATCCAGTTGACAATTTAGTCACACATTTCCAGTTATACAGAGATTTTCACTATTGAGATTTTTTTTGGGAACTGCAAATAATTACTAAAAAGAGGCCAGGTCAAGAGATCTGACAACCGTTCCTCTTTACTAGTGTTAGCCTATATTCACATGTCCATTAATCTTCTCAGTTCTAAGATGGAACTGTATGCAGGAACTTCTTGTGGAACGGTTTTATTCAGAGATTGCAATGCCAAATTTTACAATTAACTTACGCGTTGTATTTGATGCCTGCTGAGGTGTTTGGCTTTTAACTCCATTTTGGGTCAAAGTGAAGATGGTGAAAGTGTAATTCATTCCCGGCGAGAGTCCGTTTATAACACTGTAGCTGCTGGTACTTGTATAATTGACGTTGCCCGGTTGTCGGTTTATGGAGTACTGATAGGTGTTTTTATTAACATCGTTCGGGATGGTCCAGCTGAGATTCATTTGATCCGTTAATACAGCAGTGATCTGGAAAGCAGAGACGCTGGAGGGCACTAATGGGTGCAAAAGGGGACACATCAGATTATCATGTTAGCCCAATGCATGAGGCCAATATTCTCATCAGTAGGACTGTAGCGTAGGGAACATATCAGTGCTATCTATACAACGCTACTACAACTTGCCTTATAAGTAGAGATGAGTGGACTTGTGGAAGTTCAGCCAGACTTTAGAAAAAGTATAGATCAAGACTCGGACATAACCTGAATCACAATGGAAGTCACTGATTGGGCAGCTCGGGTCTCCACTTGTAAGCGGGTACAAGGCTCTGCCACTCCTGCAGAAGTGGCCGGCATGCATGGACGTTTACTAAGTGTATTATTTGGAACGGTTTAATTTAGTTACTGGCCACCTGGTGGCAACGTGGCTCAGTGACTGCTTTCCTGACACTCAGTTAGGAAGGGGTTGAAGACAAGGAGGAGTATAGAGTATAAAAAGGGCAGGATACAGAAGAAGGACAGGAGAGTCCCCAAGAAGACGAGAAAGACAAGAAGCCCCCAAACTTTGATTAGAAGAGATCCTAAGGGTCGACCTTTGACAGAAGACATGCGCGGCCCTGCTCTTAAGAGGACTGGTGATAACTGCGTCCCTGAAAAAGGGTTGAGTCTGGACGGTCGGTGTAGCTTCCGTTTTTTCCTGGAAGGAATACCCTATGAATCCTCTTGCGAGACAGAATCTCAGTGGGCTCTTAAAGGAGAAGAGTAGGTCCTTGCCAGAAGCACAGGAGGAGGAGTGTTGTCGTTAGAGGCCCCTTCAATAGCACAAGCTAAATCCCTGTTGGTGGGACAGAGAGGGCTGAAAGGACTTTTTGAATCTGCTAGTGGAGTGGGACGTCAGACAAAAGAATGAGGGGCCTAGAATCGAAGCTCAGGCTGTACTGTTTATTGGACGTGTCATTTCAATTTTGCATATAGTCAATGCAAATGGACAAATACACAGACTAGACTGTAAAGAAACCAATACATGGGCTGATGTTCATGTAGTATAAAATTAATGAAGGACAAATACATTTCTTAAGCTTAACTTTTTTAGGAAAAAAAAAAAAAAATAATCTTTTTTGTGAGCGGGATTTACCTTATTAAAATTAAAGGGATTTTCCAGGCTTGAGAGATACATTTCTGCAGTCACTCTATGTGACTGTGGATTAGTTAACCCTGATCCCACCAAGGACACTATCTGCAAGGAGTTTGTATGTTCTCCCCGTGTTTGCGTGGGTTTCCTCCGAGTTCTCTGGTTTCCTCCCAAACTCCAAAGACATACAGATAGGGACTCTAGATTGTGAGCCCCAATGGGGACAGTGTTGCCAATGTATGTAAAGCTCTGTGGAATTAATAGCGCTATATAAATGAATAAAATTATTATTATTATTATTATTATTATTATTATTATTATTATTATTATTATTATTATGTGAATAAAGCACACTGTCAGGATTCCCATCTATTGCCAAATCCAATGGATGGTAAAAATGACTTTCAGTATGCAATGTGCATACCGGGGAGGTCACGTACCAATGATACTCATCCAATTCTCTCAATATTCAACTAGATACGTTAATGCCTACTCAATCTGTGTCACGCTATGTATGGAGAAGTACTATCGTACAGAGAACAGGGTTAGGAATGGGGACCCTGTGTCTAAGGAAGGGGGAGATGGTGATTGCTGATCAAACCTTCCGCTGGCCGCTGACTCTCCTGACCCCCCTAGATAGGTTCCGCACATATGCGCCAATCAGGATGCCTGGCCATGGCTGACTCTGAACTGGGCTCAAAGTAAGGAATGGATGGTATGTGTGCTTATTCAACCCCACTTAGCTCTAAACAAGACACAGGGAGGACAAACAGGAAAAGAGAATGAATAAGTGATCTCCAAAAAGACTCAGGGAGAGGAACAGCAACAAAAAACGTTTCTTCAGATGAATGCAAGCCGATTGCTTGCATCCAAAGTCTATATAGTAATATAACTATCATCAGCAAGCACCCAGAGAAAATATGAGTATTTAAGGACACAAGGGGAAGTGATTATTATTAGCAGCTGAAAGTTAGGATATCCGCAGGGTCATAAAAGGAAAGGGATAAACTCCAAGCAGATAAGATACATAGGATACCTTTTACACCACAGCAGGAAGAATAGAAGGTCATGGAGCAGTTTGTGTAGGCCAACACTGTGACCTTCTACAGATGGACACCAAGGGACTGTCTGTTAACTTTGAAAATGTAGCAGTAGGTGGGGATCCTGACAGTGTATGCTGTACACACTGTCAAGAGTCGCCAATCGGCAGTCAGATGGAGTGATTGCAGAAATTTACCTCAAGCTTGGAAAGGTCCTTTAAATTTATGGTGTGGCCCCTACTAACTTATTTGCTACTGTCCTGACCACTCTAAATCCTGTTCTACCTATAGGAATAAAAGGTCAAAACAGATATTGTTCTGACATTTCCGTTCATGATTGGTCCTCTAGGACATAATTGTGACAAAGCAGGTTATAAAGTTATAAGTCTACAAATTGTGTTAGACAGGGGCTCAAGTAATCCACTTACATGTGGTTTCATTCCAGGTGATTCCAGGGCTGTTGGTGCCAGTGTTATCGATTGCATACACAGTTATAATATAGACGACTCCAGGAAGTAAACCAGTTACTGGATCTGGAGATGTGTTAGTAGTAGTATTTTTTATGACCGATGTTCCATTATTGATAATTACTGTGTAGCTGGTAACATTCAGATTGGTTGAGTTGGTCCATGTCACAATGAAGGAGGTTTCGGTGACGTTCGTTGTTTTCCAGTTTGTAACGTCAGCTGGGACTAAAAGTTGGAAAAGATAAATAATAATGAGAGAATTAATTGAACGTCTACATTTTCTTATGAAATCAGAATTGCATCCTATAGTAGCTGGAAAAGTCGAATTTCTGAGCTAAAGTACTCCAAATGACCAGATTTTTTTTCTTGATACTTTGCTGACAGTTGTTCATATTAGGTGTGCCTATATGTGGCTACTTAGTGGATTCTAGCTAGTTGAGGGTATTGCTAGCATGTCGTGATAATGTATTGACTTTGTAGTGGGAGAAAGTAAGGTCTTTAAAAAGGGGTTCCTCTCATCATGGCTGCTCGGGAGCGCACCATTCCTGCACCTCTAGCCTCTTGGCTTGGCAGGAGCTGTATGCTCCTGAGCAATTGACAATTTATACCAGCGAGGCAAGAGTTAAGGGTACTTACACGGTGCAATCTCGCTAGCAAGATCGCAAGCGATCGTACCCGCCCCTGTCGGTTGTGCGACACGGGCAAATCGCTGCCCGTGCCACACAACCTCGCTTACCCTCATCACACGGACTTACCTGCCCTGCGACGTCGCTTTGGCCGGTGATCCGCCTCCTTTCTAAGGGGGCGGTTTGTGTGGAGTCATAGCGACGTCACATGGCAGGCGTCCAGTAGAAGCGGAGGGGCGGAGATTAGCGGGACGTAACATCCCGCCCACCTCCTTCCTTCCGCATTGCCGGTGGAGGCAGGTAAGGAGATGTTCCTCGCCCCTGTGGTGTCACACATAGCGATGTGTGCTGCCGCAGGAACGACAAACAACCTCGTTAATAAGCAGAGAACGATTTTTAGTTTTAGGACGACCTCTCCATGGCAAAATGATTATGACCGCTTTTGCGATCGTTTAACGTCGCTCGTACTTGTCACACACTGCGATGTCGTTAATGACGCCGGATGTGCGTCACAAACACCGTGACCCCGACGATAATTCATTAACGATATCGCAGCGTGTAAAGCCCCCTTTAGACTTCAGAACAGAGGAATTTTTAAAACAAAGTACGATGCCCTAAGCTGACCATTTTTATAAATGGGGTAGATACAATGTTTTGATCACCTTTTCTTACATTTTTTGTTGTTGTTGAAGAGATGAAAAACGCAATTCTGGCATTTTGATTCTTTTTTCTCATTGCGCAGTTTAACCATCGTATTAATTTATTTTACACTTTGATATATCCGACTTACGAATGCAATGATATCAAATACTTGTATTTCTTTTCTTAACTTTTAATGGAGGAAAAGAGGGAAAATTTGAATATTTTAATTTTTTCATATTTTTAAAAAACTTTTTTCTTTTATTAAACTTTTCATTGTATAACGCGCCCCTCTGCCAGCGAGCTGTAAATGGCACTGTCACAGATTGACCATTTAACAGGTTAACAACTGTTGCCGGATTCCGCCCCTTTCATGTCTATTAGAGGCAGATGATGGCTGAATAATTCAGCCAGCATCTGCAGGAAAAGATTTGGGCTTAGCAGGGAGAAGCAGAGGCGTAACTAGGATGTGGTCATGATGGGGACACATATACCAGGATGAGGCCATGTATAAAAGGATGGGCCATGATGGGGACGTATATACCAGGATGAGGCTATGTATAAAAGGATGGGCTATGATGAGGCCATATACCAGGATGGGGCCATATATAAAAGGTTGGGGCCATATATAAAAGGATGGGCCATGATGGGGACATATATACCAGGATGAGGTCATGTATAAAAGGATGGGCCATGATGGGGATATGTATACCAGGATGAGGCCATATATATAAGGATGGGCCATGATGAGGACATATACCAGGATGGGGCCATGATGGGGGCATATATACAAGGTTGGGGCCATATATAAAAGGATGGGCCATGATGGGGACGTATATACCAGAATGAGGCCATATATAAAAGGATGGGCCATGATGGGGACATATACCAGGATGGGGCCATGATAGGGGCATATGTGACGCCCCATGGTAATGAGGTACTCTGTCCCGGGTGTGTGTGGTGCACAGGGAAGTCGTGGTCGCAGCCGATGCCCGTTCCCGTGGCCCTGGGGGTCGGTCCAAAATAAAAAGGGGTAAAATAAAAGAAAAAAGGGAAAAATAAAAAAAAAAGTTTTTCGACTACGACACTGTGTGTGGCCAGGTTATGGGAGCTGCCACTGCAGAGTCCTGCTGGGGCTGGTGGAGTAATACAGCTTAGGTGTTTTGGGCCTTCCGCAAGCAGGGCTAGGCCCCGGCAGTTGATGATGGGGGTTATAATAGGAAACAGTCTGTGTACTGAGGCGAGAAGGAAACAGTCCACACAAGTATTGCAGTTTCAACTTGTCTTTACTTACGGCCTGGTACCTGGACCCGCTGGTGCCGGTTTCAGGTGTTCCCGTTTCCCTTGTTTTCCGTGCCAGCTGTGACTTTGGGTAACTGTCCTCCGTGCACACTTGTTTGTATTGGGCTCCCATGGCTTAGAGCAGGGTTCCCCAACTCCAGTCCTCAAGGCCCACCAACAGTGCATGTTTTCAGGATTTCCTTAGCATTGCACTGCTGTTGGAACCAGGACCTGGACAGGTAATTACATTAACACCTGTGCAATGCTAAGGAAATCCCAAAAACCTGCACTGTTGGTGGGCCTTGAGGACTCTAGTTGGGGACCTCTGGCTTAGAGCTTTTGAGGAAGCCCCTCTGTTTCAGTCTTGGTCCTATTGCAGGCAGCCTGGACTATTTAATGGGTGAACGTTTGTCCATGGTCCCAGGTCTCCTCTTTGCTGCTGATGCTTCAGACTCTTTGGGTGGTGAGGGACCCTGGAGATTCCCTCACCTGGCAGAATTAACAGTTGACCATAAAGTGTCCTGCTGTCCTAGGGTCTGCACCCCGACTTGTGCTGAGTCCTGTGAGCCTTGGTCCCGTACTTCCACAAGCACCCTGGGTTCCTGGAGTCCGAAACTTCCACAGGTAAACCACAGTTCCTGGAGTCCTGGTTCCGTACTCCACAGTCCTTCCCTCCTTTACAGCATTCCGTTCTTACTTCAGGTCTGTTTACACCTTTCTTTCTCTACTCCTCACTTCTCTCTCCACTTCACTCCTCACTTCCTCCCGCATCTTCCCAACTGACCACAGAACCCTCCCCTTTGCTGGGTCTCTCCCTACAGATTGGGTGGCAACTAACCAATCAGTGCCCGTCCCTTTTACCTGTTGCTAGGCAGTCTCCCAGTCTGGAAATGGGGTTGTGTATGTGGCCTGAGGGTGCTGGTGTGTTGACTGGCACGGGTATTCCGGGGTTTGGGTTTCCACTGGTTACATATTGTGGCACCTGATACCTCAGGGGTGCTACACATATATACCAGGATGGGGCCATATATAAAATCATGGGCCATGATGGGGACATGTATACCAGGATGGGGCCATATATTCCAGGATATAGCCATGATGAAGTCATACACCAGGATGGGGGACATATTTACCAGGAAGTGGCCCAGGATGGGGGACATTAGTGCAGGATAGGGGTCAGTACTGCACTGTACTGAGGGGGTGGGGGGTGGGGGGGGACTTGTATGTCTATAGGATTTAGAATGCTCCAACAGCCCATATATCTGACTTGCATATTGGGTTCAGGCTCAAACTTTGTATCGGGGTCCAGCGGCGGACTGGAGTACCTGGGGCCCACCAGGAAAAATCAATCTTGGGGCCCACCAGCACCATGCAGTTGCCATACTGTATATAGCAGGGGTGGGATTCAAATTTTTAACAGGTTATCTGTAAACCCCGCCCATTTGAAAACCACACCCATTCTGTAACCACACCCATTGTTAGCCACACCCATTTTCACGCAATTTCCTCAACCAAAAAATACAAGTAATTTAAAGTAAAATCTCCTTCCCCTTCCTCTCCTGTCCAGCATCAGTTGTTCCAGTCACTGTCAGTCTTATTGTATTAAATGATTTTTCTACAGTTTTTAAAAATTATTACTAAAGGAGCCCTGCTAAAATTGGAATGGACGACCTTCCCCATACAGATCCCATCCCATTATGGCCTCTTTCCCCTGCAGATCCCATCCCATTATGGCCTCTTTCTCCCTACAGATCCCATCCCATTATGGCCTCTTTTCCCTTACAGATCCCATCCCATTATGGCCTCTTTCCCTTGCAGATCCCTTCCCATTATGGCCTCTTTACCCTGCAGATCCCATCCCATTATGGCCTCTTTCCCCAGCAGGTCCCATCCCATTATGGCCTCTTTCCCCAGCAGATCACATCCCATGTGCTCCTTTTCCCATATAGCATCCATCTTATGTGGCCCCTCTCCCCATATAGCTGCCATCTTAATGCGGCTCCTCTCCCCATATAGCTGCCATCTTAATGTGGCTCCTCTCCCCATATAGCCACAAATAGCTGCCATCTTATGTGGCCCCTCTCCCCATCTAGCCACATATAGCTCCCATCTTAATGTGGCCCCTCTCCACATATAGCCACATATAGCTCCCATCTTATGTGGCCTCTCCCCATATAGCCACATATAGCTTCCATCTTATGTGGCCCCTCTCCACATATAGCCACATATAGCTGCCATCTTATGTGGCCCCTCTCCCTGCATCTTCGGGTCACTGAGCGCTTATCTGCTCCAAGCACCGGTGGCCTCTCCTCTGTCTTCCGTCCTCCTCCACAGCTCTCTGCACACTAAGGGTATGTGCGCACTAGGTGTTTTTTGTGCATTTTTGGCTGCAGAAAAACGCACAAAAATGCACCCGCGGTAAAAACGCGATGCATTTTTACGTTTTTGGCTGCGTTTTTGCTCACTGCTTTTTTATGCGGTTTTTTATCAGTGAACAATGCCATTAAAGATTGTTGAAAAAAAAGATCTGATGTCATTTCCTTCTTCAATATGCTCTTCATTCTCCACTAGTGTATGCAGGAGAGCAGACAGCTGCAGAACTACAAGGCACAGCATGCGCCATCCAGGACTGTATGCAGGAGTTTTTTGCCCTCCAAAAAAATGACGTGGGCTTCGCCATATTTTTGTATGCTAGCCAGGTACAGCAGGCAGCTATGGGCTGCCCCCAACCCCCAGCTGCCTATTTGTACCCGACTGTGAACCAAAAATATAGGGAAGCCGTTTTTTTTATTTCATGAATTTCATTAAATAATTAAAAAAAAAAATGACGTGGGCTTCGCCATATTTTTGAGTCCAGCCAGGTACAACTAGGCAGCTGGGGATTGGAATCCGCAGTGCAGGGTGCCCAAGCTTTCTGGGCACCCCCTCTGCGAATTGCAGTCCGCAGCCACCCAAGAAAATGGCGCTTTCATAGAAGCGCCATCTTCTGGCGCTGTATCCAACTCTTTCAGCTGCCCTGATGTCGGGTGGCTCGCTGGGTAATAATGGGGTTAGAGCTAGCTGTATATTATCAGCTGGCCCTAAGCCCGAAATTCATGGTGTCACGCCAATATTAGACATGGCCACCATGAATTTCTAGTAAAGATAAAAAAAAAAAAAACACAACACACAGAAAAATATTTTTATTAGAAATAAAACACAACACAATTAGTGACTCCATCTTTATTGAAATAAAGAACCCCCCTCCGCAGTAATCCTGGGTCAGGGTACCGCGCCATCCAATCCAGATCCAATATCATCTGATCAGTTTGCTGGAAGGCAGAGCGATCAGATGATGTGTATTCCATGACACAGCAGCTGATTGTATAAAAGCAGTTTATACAATCAGCTGATGCATCAGTACAAAAAAAAAAAAAAGAAAAAATACCCACACACTTCTGTGCAGACTCCTGTCAGACCGATCAATGCAGGACCCGGCGGTAATCAGCTGATAAAGTCTCCTGACGGCATCAGCTGATAGTTTAGCCGGCCGGGTAGTAAAAAGGCGGCGTCACCGCTGTCACTGTCAGCTGATTCCATCAGGTGACCGCATCAGGTGATCAGCGCCAGGTCCTGCAGCTATCGGAGGTGTCCCGGCCGTCTGCACACAGCCGGAGCCGCGGTACCGGGAGCGGACATGGCACCGGGAGGCTGCAGACAGGTGAGTATGAGGGGACCCCGCACCCCCCCTCCGGGGCCCCCATACACCCTTCCTGGGCCCCTGCACTCCCACCCCGGGGCCCCTGCTCGCTCTCCGGGCCCCCGCACCCCCCCCCGTTCCCCGGGCCCCCGCACCCGCCCTCCGGGGCCCCCATACACCCTTCGTGGGCCCCTGCACTCCCACCTCGGGGCCCCTGCTCGCTCTTCGGGCCCCCGCACCCCCCCCCCGGGGCCCTGCTCGCTCCCCGGGCCCCCGCACACCCCCGGGGCCCCTGCTCACTCTCCGGGCCCCCGCACCCCCCCCCGGGGCCCCTGCTCGCTCCCCGGGCCCCCGCACCCTCCCCCGGAGCCCCCGCCTTCTATACTCACGTGCTGCTGCAGCCAGTGGGGTGACGCCGGTCCGTCCTCCGCAGCGCGCAGCGCGATACTGCCAGCACCTGCACAGGAAGAAAGCAGTCATCACTCTGAGACTGCTTCCTCCTGCAGTGTCGCTGCGCAGATGAGTCAGAGCCGCGCGGCACCGACAGTGACAGCAGACAGAGCAGGGAGACCGCTCCAGAGGGAATGGGATTGTTACTAATCATATCGGCAATGTGCCGATATGATTAGTGAAATTACCGGCCGGGGGGGGCCTCTCACACACATCCATAGGGGCCCAAGGGGGGTAGGGGGGTGGGGCCTAGAGGGCGTGGCCATCAATAGCAGGGGCCCACCGGGGGTTCTCCCGACCTCCTGGTGGGCCAGTCCGCCCCTGTCGGGGTCCCTCGGAATCTAGTTACGCCATCGGGGAGAAAATTTATCACATACATAGTATAAGGGGGCTATAAAAGGCAATTTTCTGACGACACCTTCTCATTTATTAATGAAGCTGACAAAATGGCAAAAATACAGAAAACAAGACCAAAATATCTGACATTTAAATGTCAATTCCATGATTTCGTACAAACTACTATGACAACACTGATCGATAGTAAAATCATACTTACCACTTGCAGCCACAGTATTGTATGCACCCAGATAAAGAAGACAAGTCTGTAAACAAAAAATAGAACATATAAGAATATGGACATAATGTGCCAAAATAGCAAAAAAAAAAAAAACAAAAACAAAAAAAAAGGAAGGTAAATGCCATCTACAGCCTTTATACCCATTTATCAGTACATGCAATGAGACTAAAGTCCATAACCTGTTTCGATAGTTGGCATACAGCCTGGAAAAGATTTGGAGACCGGTTATTTAGAAAAATATTACAGATAGGAGAATAGGGGAACTACTACAAGTTAAAAAAAACTTATTAAAGTGTCGTTTCAGCTTAATTTGAGTCTCTCTGTTTTTGCTTGTCTAGGGGCAGTATACTCTAAAACGTGGCAGTGTAATACCACAACCATGCCACGAGCGGAAATGTGTCCACTCAAATACTGCAAGCCTTCGGAGGAGCTCAGGGGCCAGATTTGGAGATCCAGAGCTGTGCTTACAAGCTCTAAAGCAAAAAGCTTGTAAGCGCTGCACTCCTCGCTACTGCTGGTAAGTTGGACAAAGAGCAGTAAACAATGAAATTAAAAATCCCTATATCCTTGAAATAAAAAATTGTTTAAAAGAACTGAAGTCCTCAGTGGTTGATACCTTTTAATGGCTAATATATATATATGTCCTTGAGATCAGATTTAACAAATAATTAAACAAGCAAAGTTGTTTTTCAATTTTATCCATTTAAGCAGACAAGTCTACACACAATAAGCGGAGAGACTAAAGTAATTATAACATTAATTCATTTTCTTAGCTCATAGTATGAATTACGTTTTGCACGTGTCATATCACACGGACCAGTAGGTGGCAGCATTTCTTAAAAAATGGAAAACAAGCAGCAGTTTTATTCCCCTACAATGCAGCTTTATTATATTCAGATCTATATCAATAGCTAGTTACAAAACATGACATTGTTCTAAAAAGTGATGTATAAAACCACACACAATGCACGTTCCATAAAGCAGAAGGCATCACTATTGACCAACCATAATCACCTGCAATTTCTGCACATTAATGTCACTGGGGAATATGGAGCCGGAGCTTTTGTTAGCAGAAAATAACATTTCTATCACAGATTAAAAACACCATTTTACATTTGCATGCTTATTTTTTTTATTACTAAGGTTTAGGCAGTTTTAAAAAAAAAAAAAAAAAAACACACACCTCTCCAAAATCCTTCTCAAGCTATGTGCACATTGAGGTTTTTGGACTTTTTGCAGCAGAAACTAAGCACAAACTACAGGCTTTTGAAGACTTTCAAGGAGGATTTGAGGATTTGAGTAGTTTTGTGCACACAATGTATTTTGAGCTCAGATGAACCTGACAAATACTTCAAGCAGAAGATGCTTCGGGAAACTATTATTTTTTTTTTATCCTGAAACATCTTGTGGTGATTGCGGCAGGGCTGTATTTTGCCTTCGTGCTGCCCTAGGCACTTTAAGTGGTCGCGCCCCTTAGTGGCAACGTAACACTGAGTTTTCGCACACGACCTCTTTTTAAGGCAGATCTACTCTGTAAAACACTTGAAAAAGTATCAATGAGAAACGAAGGGCACTAACCCCCCCCCAATGGGGATCACCACAGGCACATCAAAACATAGCATGACTATAAAATATTCCCACCACACCGTCCCCACTTATATACTGTGAATGTCACACTGCCCCTAATAAACTACACACTGCCCTCCCTTATAAATTATACCCACCACACCTTCCTCAATTATGAAATATGATCTGCACATTGACCTCACATCATGCTGCCCCCTCCTCACAATGTCCCATGCATGCTGCCCCCTCCTCACAATGTCCCATGCATGCTGCTCCCTCCTCACAATGTCCCATGCATGCTGCCCCCTCCGCACAGAGTCCCATACATGCTGCCCCCTCCTCACAGTGTCCCATGCATGCTGCCCTCTCCTCACAATGTCCCATGCATGCTGCCCCCTCCTCACAGTGTCCCATGCATGCTGCTCCCTCCTCACGGTGTCCCATGCATGCTGCCCCTCTCCATGAGCTCCTAATGCTGCCTTCCTCTTTTCCATAATGACACCTCCATGCTGCCCCATTCATCATACTAAGACCACCACACTAACGCTTATGCTGAGACCCCCCCCCCCCCCCACACACACACACACACACACTACCCCACTCTTGATATTGACTCCCCTACATTGCTCCACTCCATACTGAGCCCACACATGCTGCCCCTTCTCCATAATGAGCTCCCAATACTGCCCCCCTTTCATTCTGAGTCCTTACACTGACCCCCATCGATTTTGTCATTGCACTATCCCTCAACCCTTGTCCTCTGTCTCTAGCATTGGCCCCTCTCTCCCATTCCCCCAGCAGCAGCCTCTCTCCCCCGTCTCCAGCAGCAGCCTCTCTCCCAGCATCAACCTCTCTCCCCCAGCGTCCCCCAGCATCAGCCTCTCTCCCCCCCAGCCTCCCCCAGCTTCAGCCTCTCTCCCCCAGCTTCCCCCAGCATCAGCCTCTCTTCCCCAGCATCAGCCTCTCTCCCCCAGCTTCCCCCAGCATCAGCCTCTCTCCCCCAGCTTCCCCCAGCATCAGCCTCTCTTCCCCAGCTTCCCCCAGCATCAGCCTCTCTCCCCCAGCTTCCCCCAGCATCAGCCTCTCTGAACTGAGCATCAGCCTCTCTGCCCCCAGCATCAGCCTCTCTTCTCCCAGCATCAGCCTCCCCCCTCCCAGCCTCCCCCAGCATCAGCCTCCCCCCTCCCAGCCTCTCCCAGCATCAGCCTCTCCCAGATTCAGCCTCTCTCCTCCCAGCCTCCCCCAGCATCAGCCTCCCTCCACCCAGCCTCCCCCAGCATCAGCCTCCCTCCTCCCAGCCTCCCCCAGCATCAGCCTCCCTCCTCCCAGCCTCCCCCAGCATCAGCCGCTCTCCTCCCAGCCTCCCCCAGCATCAGCCTCCCTCAGCATTAGCCTCCCCCCTCCCAGCCTCCCCCAGCATCAGCCTCCTCCCTCCCAGCCTCCCCCAGCATCAGCCTCCTCCCTCCCAGCCTCCCCCAGTATCAGCTTCTCTTCCCCCAAGTCTCCCCCAGTATCAGCCTCTCTCCCCCCACCACACGCGCAGATCTCCGGTCTGCATTAGAGACACCCCCACGCTCCTTATGAATCTTCAGCTCTGCGAGCACTTGCCTGCTCCAGGGCCCGCCGTCATCTTCCTGGCTCATGTGAGTATCCTCTTCTGACACCGGCTTCCATCGCGGCGTCCTCTACGGCGTCCTGCTGTGAGCTCTGCATGTGACGTCCACACAGCATTGAATGCAGCACAGAGGAAGGAGCTAATTGGAGCGCCTGTGACCCCGGAAGTGCAGGCGCCGGCAGTTCCGAGGTCAATCAGCTCTCTGTGCCCTGCCGCCGCAGTTTGTCTGCATTCGCGTCTTAATTGACGCGGATACAAATAAATGGAGGTGCGCCTCTCCCCCCCTCTGAAAATACAGCGGATTTAATGGATGTGTAAAAAAAAAAAAAAGTTTTTGTTTTTTTTTACTGCTAGAAGGTGCCGCCCCCTGCATCCTGCCGCCCCAGGCATGGGACCACGGGTGCCTAATGGTAAATACGGCCCTGGTTTGCGGAGAGTTTTTCTGAGAATTTTGCCATGTTCTTTTGTTAATTTTTTTTTTTTTTTTTACAGTTGTTCTCACGCCATTGAATAATTAAGATGGCACTAGCAGTTTTTTGTTTTAAGCAGGAACAATGGCAAAACGGGTCAAAAAATATTCCGTCGTCTTCCGAACACCTTTTGAAATTTCCCATTGACTTGTATTGGAAAGTACAGACCACTTTCCGATCAGAAAAAGCCAGAAGAATGATTAGGACACACACAGTGGTCTCATATTAGATAATATATTATATATAAATAAATATACTATATATTATATATATATATATATATATATATATATATATATATATATATATATATATATATATATATATATATATATATAATAAATAAATAATTATTATCTAATATGAGACCACTGTGTGTCCTAATCATTCTCATATTATATTATAATATATATATATATATATATATATATATATATATATATATATATATATATATATATATATATATATATATAAGGCTGCTTTATCTCAAACAAAATACAGACACGAAAATCACTGAAGAAAGCAGTAAATAATCTAATATAACTAACTGATGCAGAAAACCTGCAGCATCAACAGCTCACCAAATACTTCATAAATGAGCATTTCCTGAGGAGTTTCCACTGGAAACACTTTTTGGGGTCTGATTCATGGAGACTGGCATAGCGCCCCCCCCCCCTCCCTCCTCTAAACCATTCTTGAGAGTAGAAGAGGCGCCAAATTCATTAAGAAGAACACACCTTCGTTCGCGACATTAGAAATGCTACACCAGCCAGAGCCAGAGGCCAGCACTTTTGATGAACCGCATGGGTGGGCATGGCTACCTCCGCAGCTCCTACCATTTTTGAAGCAACTGATCCAAAATGGTAAGAAAACGCCAAAAAAGTTCCAACATGTTGCGATTTGACTCCAAAATTAATAAAGTGCAAGAAAAAATAAAATCAGATGCCATATGGATCACCAGTATGGCGTTCGATTTTTATGGATGCATTACAATTCTTTAAGTGGGAAACTATAAACAAACAGTCTTGTAAATTAATTAAGATTAATAATTGCGGAGTTAAAAAAAAGGATTGCATACGGACAGCACATGGATGACAAGAAAAAATCATCCCACTTTTCTGGCTGAGAATGGGACCTATTATTTTTATGTGCTTTAGCCAAAAGGGACAGCACCACACCCTACTAAACCTGCTAGTTTACTGCTTCGAGTTCACATTGGCTCGGATTTAGAATTTTTCTCGCCTGCCTTTCTGTTTCTGACCCAGCAAATCCACTATTTCTGCCAATCTGCTCCACCGCCCAGCGGCTACTCCAAAGACTCAACCCAAGGCATCTGTGTTGTGCAGTGGTGACAGCCAGGACTCCCTTGGGACTTGATACAGAATCTAATGCAAAGCCCTATTTAGACCTGAAAGGCGACCAAAGACAGAACAACCATTACAATGACCATTTTAGAAGACCCTATTAATCCACTTATATAACTCTATATACACTTAAACCACTTTGAGGAAACTGCTTACATTTCAAGAATGGTCTGAGGGAGTATGAGATTGCAGCATGAAGTTGAATCCCTCCTGCTGTGTTATATTTAGTAGTACAATGTAATTATGGGGAAGTATGTTTTTCTTTATTCTCAGACCTGGCACATAACATATCTTTTCCCTATGAATGCTTTAATTGAAGACTAGCTACTCACGTCATCACTAGGAAATAGCCAATTGTGCATTTTTCTTATTTTTTACTTCCTTATAGTATAATGTAGTCAGCGAAAAAAAATACCTGATAACAAAAGTTAGTTATACTGCCAAAATAGCATAAGAACACAAAGAAATAAGGTACAAGGTCCAGTCTGTGAAGCAGAAAAAGTAAAATCCCTAAAAAAACGGTTCACAAACTTGGCTAATGAGGTGGTGATTAACCAAAGATGGCAATGCTCAGAAAGATAAATCATTTTCTGTAGGATTTCTACAAGACTGATTGTTTTTGATTCATGCAGAAAATATTGTAGACTGACAATCAATGATTTCTAGGAGAAAGGTTTCTTGGTGGCGGTTATCGTAAAGAAACAAAATCTGGTATTGCAGGTACAGCCCATGGTTAAGAATGATTTCGGAAAATAAAAAAAAAAATGTCATTTCTCAGTGCAGGGTGTACACCGCTATTTCGGTATTGTGCCACCTGTCATGTGACTACACAGCACTTCTGCTTTCTAATATAGAGGGGAAACTCTGTTTCCTATATTTTCCATTATTGCCACACAAGCTTATTGTAAAATGTATAAAATTAAAAAAAAAAAATAAAGTCAATTCTGTAAAAGAGACAGTTTTAAGGTCAGAGCCAATGGGCTGGGAATAGCCAATCTAAATATGTAATGGGACCGCTATGGGGTCACAAGGTATCCCATTTCATACGAAATGTGCTCAATGCTGTATGTCGCTGGCTCTTGCATGTAGCATTGATGGGACTTTTTTTTTCTTTTTTTTTTTTAGAAAGTTCTGCAGCCACCAGTAGGTAGGACGTACACTGTGGGTGCAATTATTAGGCAAATTGTAATTTTAAGGAGTCATTTTATTATTGAACAACTACAGTGCTGCCGTCAATCTAAAAACGTTAATAAACCTGAATATTGAAAAACATAAAAGTGAGGTTTTGTCTTAGAAGAATATTTCTGCATGCAGAATTATTATGCAACTTAATGAAATACATAGTTTCCATCTCAAATGTTTATTGTCATCTGTTATAGTGAGAATAATAACCAAACAACTCAAAATGTACAAAATCCATATCTGACATTTCTCAAAAAAAATCCCAATGACCAATATAGCCGCCCTTCTTTTTAATAATAAGTTTTAAGCTGCATCCATGGAGTCTGTCAGTTTCTTAACCCTGGAACGCATACCTGGGGCTTCGCAGGCCTGCTAGGTTACTTGTTTTCTATTATAGATTTCTATGGTTGCGCGTTCTAGGGTTAATCTGTTGATGATCAACTTTTTGGGCGATACCAACCACAGCCCCCAGATACTGATCAGATAGATGACTGTTCTTCCCCGTAAATATACCGGTAAAGAAGGGCCCAGAAGTTCTCAGTAGGGTTTAGGTCTGGTGAGGAGGCTGCAGGGTCATTATTCATTCACTTCTAAGGCCTTTACCGGCAAGCAAGCAGTGGAGACGTTGATGCTGCGATGAAGATTGTCCTGTAGGAAAATCGTGGTTTTCGGATTCCTGTACCACTCGTTGAAAAAAGTGTCTTCTAAAAAAAGATGTTATTGTGTTCATCTTCAACCCCAAAAAGTCCAACTAGGTCTTCATTAATAAAACCAGCTCAAAGCAGGACCCACCTCCACCTTAGTGGCGTCTGAGTAGAAATAGGAGGTCTTTGCCGGTTACTAATCCAGGCATGGCCTATCCATCTGGTCGAGCAAAACTCACTCATCCCATCGGTCCATGAAACCTTTGCACAATCTGTGTTCAGATATTTTTTGGCCCAGTCTTGAGGTTTCCACTTCTATATCTTGTTCAGTGCTCAGAGACATGGCCGAGGTAAGGAAGGCAGGAACCCGAACACAAGTGAACACCATGTACTACTGGTCTTGCTCAGTGGTGGTTGAGTTTCAGCCTCCTTACCTCAGCCGTGTCTCTAACCACTAAACACCTTCTACTTCTGGGCTCTACAGGAAGGTTGCAGTTCTGGCTGGAATATGACTGCACTGGAGGATAATGGCTTCCTAGTCACTTCACATTCAAATCTTTGGCTGTTAATGTTTTTTGATACACAAAAACAAAAGATTAGCAATTTAAAGAATTACATTCCTGTGCAAGACTTGTAACAATTTTTGACTTCTCAGAGTCACTTAAATCTCTTTTTTGGCCTATCTTGCCTGAGGAAAACAAACTGCCTAATAATTCTGCACACCTTGATAAAAGGGTGTTGTATCCTTAGGCTGCACCCTCCATCATTGCACAAATACACATCACCTTATCTGGTTCAGCCAATAAGTATTCAAATTTATACAGTTTGGAAGTAGAAAATCTGCATAAAATAAGAATATGGCCCAAATATTCACTGCCTAACTATTTTGCACACAGTCAAAATAATTAGGTAGACTTCAAAATAATACAGCAGGCCTCCCCCTCTCAGCAGGCCTCCCCCTCTCAGCAGGCCTCCCCCTCTCAGCAGGCCTCCCCCTCTCAGCAGGCCTCCCCCTTCTCAGCAGGCCTCCCCCTTCTCAGCAGGCCTCCCCCTTCTCAGCAGGCCTCCCCCTTCTCAGCAGGCCTCCCCCTCTCAGCAGGCCTCCCCCTCTCAGCAGGCCTCCCCCTCTCAGCAGGCCTCCCCCTCTCAGCAGGCCTCCCCCTCTCAGCAGGCCTCCCCCTCTCAGCAGGCCTCCCCCTCTCAGCAGGCCTCTCCCTCTCAGCAGGCCTCTCCCTCTCAGCAGGCCTCTCCCTCTCAGCAGGCCTCTCCCTCTCCCAGCAGGCCTCCCACTTCCAGCAGGCCTCCCACTTCCAGCAGGCCTCCCACTTCCAGCAGGCCTCCCACTTCCAGCAGGCCTCTCCCTTTGAAGTCAACAATAATTTTGTTACCTGTTGGCTCCCCCTAGTGGTGGTTACTGGTAGCCACAATCTTATTTAATTCCTTATCTATAGAACTGCTCATACAGAAAACAAAAATGGTGCTCCAGCCTAAAAAAAGGAATTCATTTTAGCAATATTTCCAAATGGTAAAGGGCGCCAACTTGATGATGTTCAAAGTTCCAACTACTTGGCCTAGCATGTATCCCAAAAAAATAGAGCTCCTCAAATCCCTATCTGACCGGAGGGGTGGCCAGATGAGCGCACACTCGCGATGGCTCTGCTTGACAGCCCCTCTCAGGGACATCTTTCTACTATTTCAACATTTACAAAACTAAACACCTAAATTCTACGTCCTCCAACATGGTGTTTTCCAGTTATCATTACACCACAGCGCCTGTCTTCTGACTACCGGCTGAAATCATAAAAACTTCCTCAACAATCATTGATAATAGGAAGTGGTAATGTAGAATAATAAAGTAATAAAAAGTGTCAAAGTCTTCTAATGTTATAAATCAAATCAATGATCTAGAATGCCAAATATAACATTATTGGTGTGACCAGAGGATGGGCTACTTTTAGTCCTGACATTTCCTGGTTGGCAGCAAAAGATAAAAAGTTTAATATTAATTGAGAAAGGGTTTAAACAAAGCAACATGATGATCTAATCTACATTGTATGGGATAATCCACTAATCCCTTGTGCATTTTTCGATATAACGATTTGTATAGTCATTTTTTGGAATACATTTTCTTCACGTATTTGAACATGACTTAAAGCTTAATTTAAGCTCGAATATTAAAAATGCAAATCGTGGGTTAAAGGGTTAATTCCAACATTGCAAATTATCACCCATCCACCAGAACATAGGTGATAACGTCCAGATTGATGACAGCCTAACCGCTTTGATCACCTGTCCTGAGAATGGGCCACTGAAATGCCCCATCAGAATAGAGTATTGGAGAATATAATTATATATATATATATATATATATATATATATATATATATATATATATATATATATATATATATATGTATATATATTACACACACACACACACACACACACGCACACCAATAAACATCTCACTGTTATTTTTACTTATACCCTAGGAGATAACATGCATTGTTGTAAAGGAGATCTGCCACCAGGTTTTTGTTATGTAATCTTAGAACAGCATGCTGTAGGGGCAGAGATCTGGATTCCAGCTATGTGTCACTTAGTTTACTGGGTGCAATAGTTGTGATAGAGTCACAGGTTTCTCTGCTGCAGATCTCAAAATGCTGAGCCCTGTATATGTGCGGCCTCAGCACTGATTACTGTGTACAATGTATATTGACAAAAACCTGCTAATCAGTGCTGATGGTGTGGCTGGACTAGTAAGCATTAGACACAGTATTGTAGCGATAATCTCCTGCTGATAAAACACTGATTGTATTGAAACTACAGCACCTAGTCCAGTAAGTGACACATCAATAGAATCAAACTAAGACTGGGGTCACACGGGGATTACTGCAATCCCCTCGCATGACACTCGGCTCTCGCTGGCAGCACAGCAGGAGCAGAGTGTTATGCGAGTGTCCCTGCGACTGAGGTCCGACTGTGCGAGCGGACCTCAGCTGCGGGGGGCGGGCCGGCTCTGAGGAGGGGAGGGAGGGATTTCTCTCCCTTTCTCCTCCGTAGCCAGCTATTGCAATTCTCGCTCTGCACTTGCGGTACACCGGTGTACCGCGAGTGCAGTGTGATTTTCCTCTCGCCCCATACACTTGAATGGGTGCGAGAGAAAGAGTCTCGCATTACAGTCACAGCATGCTGTGATTGTTTTCTTGGTCCGATTAGGGCTGAACCAATAATCGCTCATGTGCGCTGACACACAGGCTAATATTGGTCTGAGTGGAATGCGATCACGGTATATTTACATTAGATAAAAAGTTATATTATTGTGTACATTAGCAAACATTGGTATTGGACAATGGGCATCAGCATAAGGGGTGGGAAGTGATTGAAAGATATGTGACACCACCACTCCATAGCCTAGCATGTATGTGAAGATCAAGGTGTGTCTGTAAAAGTAAATCAAAAAGCCTGCACATTCTTAACCTTTACAATTGAATGTGAAATTTACAAAGGAAAAGGAAAAAAAAAACTAAATACAGTGGCTTGCAAAAGTATGGACACCCCTGGTCAAAATTACTGTTATTGTGAACATTTAAGCAAGTTGAAGATGAAATTATCAACATGGGTTGAAAAGCCACTCTGCCAGGAAGAAGCCATTACTCCAAAAGAAACATATAAAAAAAGCCAGATAAATGTTTGCAAATGCACACAGGACCAAAAATCTTAAATTTTTGGAGACATGTCTTGTTGTCTGCTAAAACGAAAATTTAATTTTTTGGCCATAATGACCATCGTTATGTTTGAAGGAAAAAGGGAGAAGCTATTAAGCCTAAGAACACCATCCCAACTGTCAAACACGGTGGAAGCATCATATTGTGGGGTTGTTTTGCTGCAGGAGGGACTGATGCACTTCACAAAATAGATGGCATCATGAGCAAAGACGATTATGTGGCAATACTGAAGAACATCTAAAAACATTAGCCAGTAACTTAAAGCTTGGGCGGAAATGGGTCTTCAAAATAGACAATGACCAGAAGCATCCTGCCAAACTAGTTACAAAGTGCTCAATGTTTTGGAGTGGCCATCACAAAACCCTGATCTCAATCCTATTGAGATCAAGGCTTAAATCTTATAGGCACCCGGCAATTGCTGCAAAGCTTTAAACCCTTCTAACATCCTAATGAAAGGAAGTTTGAAAAATGAGGTTGAGGTAAAGTAGACGTATTACTGTATAGTGTGACTATCTGGGTATAAATAAAAAGTTTTAAATATGGCAATTTTTATAACTAGTGCTAACTAGTGATGAGTGGGCACTACCATGTTCGGGTGCTCGGTACTCGTAACTAGTGATGAGTGGGCACTACCATGCTCGGGTGCTTAGTACTCGTAACTAGTGATGAGCGGAAACTACCATGCTCGGGTGTTCAGTACTCGTAACTAGTGATGAGCGGGCACTACCATGCTCGGGTGCTCGGTACTCGTAACTAGTCATGAGTGAGCACTACCATGCTCAGGTGCTCAGTACTCGTAACTAGTGATGAGTGAGCACTACCATGCTCAGTACTGGTAACTAGTGATGAGTGAGCACTACTATGCTCGCGTGCTCAATACTCGTAACTAGTGATGAGCGAGCACTACCATGCTCGGGTGCTCAGTAATCGTAACTAGTGATGAGCGAGCACTACCATGCTCGGGTGCTCTGTACTCGTAACTAGTGATGAGCGGGCACTACCATGCTTAGGTGCTCGGCACTCGTAACGTGCAGTTGGATGCTCGTATGGTTGTGATTTGAGTACCCGAGTATAATGAAATAGTGAACTCGAGCATTTTTCTGGGAAATCTTCCAGAAAAAGAGCTTAAGTTTCCCGTTGACTGTCATACTTGGGTACTCGAGTCGCAGCCATTCAAGCATTCTACTGCTGATTACGAGTGTCAAGCATGGTAATGCTTGCTCATCACTAGTGATAAGTCACTGATTGGTGGGGTCTGACACCAGGGACCAGCACTGATCAGCAGGGCTGGGCACGTTTTATCCCCATTAGAATGGAATGACGCAGCAAGGTGCATGTGCGACCGGAGGGCCATTCATTCTCTGCTTTTGCACAGTGTGGATACAGGTGTATATAACACAATTTAGGGGATTTTCTTGAGGTTCGCCACACAATCTTCTGTTTTAATACCTATACACAGTGATTGAGATGTTCATTTTTTTATATACTATAGGGTTAGTATCATGCAATAATACCTGGTGGTCTGCTTCAATGTTTAATTGAGCCATTTAATCTTTTTATTCAACTCATAGGAGTATTATCAAGGTTTCTAAATTGAAAAAAACACAACAAGAACACTAATCAGTGTTTTTTTTTTGTTTGTTTTTTTACAGTCGGTGAAATAAGTATTGAACTACCAATTTTCTAAGCTGCTACTGACCTGGATTTCTCACCAGATGTCAGTAACAACCCATCCAATCCACAGAAGCGAAAAAATTAAACCATAAATATCTAAAAATGAAGTTGTGTGTAATATTGAGGTATGGAACACCGTTAAAGTATTGAACACATGAAGAAAGCGGTAAAATAACACGACAACAGTTCAAATCTATCAATAATTAGAAAACAATCCTGCCAACTGATGGCCTATAAAAAGGGGTCTCATTACCAAGGTGCCACAAAAATAAACCCAAAACATCTCATGATGGGTAAAACCAGTGAGCTGTCTCACAAGCATTGCAACCTTATTATTGCAAAACATACTGATAGCAATGGTTAAAGAAGAGATTTTAAATTCATGAAGGTTACAGAGTACTGTTGGGGCCATAATCTGGAAATGGAAATATCATTTCACCATAAACCGGCCATAACCACAGGTGCTCCCCGCAAAATTTCAGACAGAGGCGTGAGAACAATTATCAGAAGAGTTGTCCAAGAGCCAAGGAGTCGGACCACCTATTGAGAGCTATTGGATGTCTTGAATCAGCAGGTACAATTGTATCAAAGTAAATAATAAGTAAGTAATGTACTCGCCCTTCATGGCCTGTATGCACACTCACCACACAGGACTCCATTGCTGAACTAAAAGCATGTTAAAGCAAGTTTAAAGTTTTCTCAGAAACATTTAGATAAGTATTAGGGATGATCGAATACTTCGATTATCCGGCTTCACGAATATTTTCCGAATACCTTGCCGATATTCGACTATTCGCGAATATTCGATGCGCAATGTAAGTTTATGGGAAACCCGAATAAGAACTATTCAGGCTTCCCATACACTTACATTGCGCATCGAATAGTGGCGAGGTATTCGGAAAATATTCGCGAAGCCGGATAATCGAAGTATTCGATCATCCCTAATAAGTATGTAAACTACTAGACAAAATCGTTTGGTCAAATGAGACCAAAATTGAACTCTTTAGAGGCCATAATACACACCATGTTTGGAGGTTAAAATGCAAATCACCCCAAAAACACCAACAACTGAAGTTTAGAGGCGGCAACATCATGGCGTGGGACTGTTTTTCAGCATACGGCAAACTTCATACAATTGATGGAATGGAATAGATAAATTAAGGCTACTTTCACACTTGTGTTCAGCGCAGTCAGTCACTATGGAGAATAGCGCAGTCCGTTAACGCACTGCGCTATTCTCCATAGACTTGTATGGACGACGCACTGTAACGCAAGTGTCAGCGTTGCATCCGCTGGACGACGCAGCGTCGTTATTTTGATGCTGCGCCGGGCGGATGGAACGCTGCATGTAACGTTTTTTTGAGCAGCGGAAACCTTTATTTTTCACTGCACATGCTCTCTTTTTTTTTTTTAATCACAAACTTTATTTTATTTCTCGGTGGCCGAACGTTCAGCTGAGCGCTCGGCCGCCGGCATGTCAGGGCACTCAGCTGAGCGCTCGGCCGCTGGCATGTCAGGGCACTCAGCTGATCGCCCGGCCGCCGGCATGTTATAGCGCTCAGCTGAGCGCTCGGCCGCCAGCATGTGAGAGTGCTCGGCCGCCGGCTATTAAGAGCGATCAGCTGATCGTTCACAATAGTCGGCTGCCGGTACTGTAAAGAAGAAAATAAATAAATAAATAACGCTTTCCGTTATTTTGTACGATCCGTAGCATTGCGTTGTACCACTATATGCAACGCATCCGTTGCATCCGTCACACAACGCAATGCTACGGAAGCCGTCCAACGCAAGTGTGAAACTAGCCATACTGAGACATTATTGCTAAAAATCTGATGCTATATCTCTCTTTCTTTGTGTGTGTGTGTGTATATGTGTACATTAATATATTATATATATATATATATATATATATATATATATATATATATATATATATATATATATATATATATATATATATATATATATATATATATATATATATATATATAAATAATTCACACATTATTGCCATCGCTCAAAACATGGCAATATAATACAAAAAATCCTCACATTGTCACAGGATCTGATAACATATTATGGAGAAGTTAACTGTTCCTCTACAAAAATGTGAATTTATTGTGTTAATCCATCTGTGACTATGAACTACTGAGCTGTGATAAATGTTCTTATCAGTCCGGTCAGGTATGCAGGGCAATCTTACTGACACATACTAGTGCAGAGGAAATGAAAGTAAATTACAAGAAAAAAAAAAAAAACAGAAGTTCACCACAGATGATGTAGCTACAGGTGGTGGAGAGGCCGCTGCAACCACGGGGTCCAGGTATTTTCGAGGTCTTAAAGTGAACCTGTCAGGTCCTGTATGCACCCAGAACCAAGAGCGGTTCTGGGTGTATATTGCTAATCCCTGACAAGCAGTCTCAGCCTATAGTAGCATAGATAAAGAGATCTTAGAAAAAGTATCCTTTATGGATATGCTAATGAGGCCAGGGACTAGTCGCAAGGGCGTTACTTTCCTTAACTAGTTGGTTACTTTAGCATGTAAGCATGCCCAAAGGGGACACGAATCCGCCATCTTCCAGGACTCTGGGTTCCGCAGCCACGAAGGTGACCCTTTGGATCAGGATCTGTCATCAGGGACATGTTCTCTCTACATGTCTCGGGTACCTCTCACCTCTCTCTGCTTCCTGTCTTACCCTTTTTATCTAGCCTACTCTCCTCCCATTTCGCTCTGCCTGCCCATCCAGGTGCCAGGACAGCCATGCTATAAACACTGCCACCTGGTGGCTTTTTATCCAATTTACATGCACATTATACATTACACTTACATTTTACACAGTTTACATACACATAACACACTATGCATAGACCATCCATGTGCCAGATACTTCTGCAGGGTGGGGCTTAACCCTTACCCTCCTACACTGTCGTGCCAGCAGAGAGTTGACAGCGACCATGCCTCTAACACTGTGCATTCATTAGCATGTTAACACACCCACAGGGGCGTACTTACATGCTAAGGGGGCCGACTAGCCAAGGGAAGTAACGCCCTTGTGACTAGTCCCTGGCCTCATTAGCATTACACCGTTATACAAGCTGTGCACTGACTACTGTACATTGTATCAAAGTGTCAGATCTTTAGTGCTGTCCCATGAAAGATATAATAAAATATTTACAAAAATGTAATGGGTGTACTCACTTTTGTGATAAACTATGCATTTTTTGAAAATCAATACAATGTTTCAACAAAATAAATCACTGTCTGAAATACTGTACTTATGCACATTAAGTAGAATAAAAAAAAATGCATTTTTATTAAAGGGGGCATGCTAGTGGCCCAAAGACTTCCTAAGTGGTTATTAGGACATTGTATGGATTGGTTTACTTAAAAAAAAAAAAAAAAAAAAAAAAAAAAAAAAGCAGCATTTTTGTTAATATAAGGAGATTAATCACTGAGATCTCTGGTACCAGATCTCAAGGGATTGGGAGAGACATTGGTACATTTTGCAAGAACCTGGTTTCACCCAACAGAGGACGTTAGAGGACCATTAGGTTGCCCCCTTATGACTGCAGATACCATCGTTGCGATCCATGGAGACAAATTTAGCCCATCTCTGTTTCCGTGTTTGGCTTCTTCTATTTCTTGTTTAATATTTTACAGATAGTTCAATAAAGCTTATGTGGATCTTGCTCTATACACGGATTTCGCAGTTTAGGGTTTAGTGCATTTATACAAATACAGAAACTATCTACATGTACATAAGTGATCGTGTGCAGCCAAAAACGCAGGTGAACTGGTCCTGTACATGGATCAGTTTTTATTATTGCTTTGACTACTTTTGACTATTACTAGTCATGGAGTCCACCATCGGAGCTGTGAAGGTTTTTTTTTTTTATTTATATGGATTAAAACTTTAAGTAAATGAAAACATTCCAAACTGTTAAAAATTGAAAATATAAAATAACATTTTCCTGTTCTTTGGGATTGTGTCGATCTGAACAAGACCCCAAATCATACCTGGCTGTATAGTAGGATGCCTAGTTAATGCTCCAGGCAGTGAGCCGGGTCCCGACTGTAACATCAGCCAGAGACCCCGCTGCGATCATGGGGGTACAGTGCCTGAACCCCAGCTGCAATCATGAGGATACAGTGCCTGAACCCCCGCGATCACCATAACTAAAAAAAAAAGCACAAAAATAAAAAAGAAAAAATGCGCAAAATAAAAAGTGTGTTTTTTCAGCTACTTTTCCTGCCAAACTATGCTTTTTTGTGTGCAGAAAAGAAACACAAAAAATGAACGTGGGAACATAGCCTAAATCTTTAGGCTAGGTCATCAATGTCTGATCCACCCAGGGGCCGACACCCCGCAGCCCCGACAATCAACTGTTGACAATCTCACCTGTTGACGATCTTTGAGGACAGATTTGAGAAAGTTGGTCCTAGAAAATACATGACGTCTGTTGATGACATCATGGCTTTACTTTCTAAATACCATCCACCAGCTGCTTTTATTAGAAGGTACATATTTACATGGTTGGAGGAGACACACACACTTCTGGGAATTGCACACAAAAGGTCTACAAGAACATATAAACACCAGTGTAAAGAGCCAAAGCGCAGGTGGCGGCTTACTGAATGCAATCCAAAATAGATAAAAATTAAGATAGCGCCTGCCTTACTTTCCACACTTAACATAGTCTGGATAAGGAAACTTTTTCCGGGTTCACCAATTATCAGCCGGTGGGCACGGCCATACAAGTACCAATGTCACTTGCAAAGGACAACAGGGACAACATCGATTCGACTTTAATAGATACAGGAATAGAGATCATTTTCTGAAGGTAGGATTAGCCAATCGTTGTTAAAAAAATTTCAACTGTTTCCTAACGGAATTTGTATAAAAAAGTTTCTTAGGACTTTCAGTCTATTAGAATGCAACCCACTGGCTGACAGACCAAAAAGCGTCTCTGTGTAAAAACTATATATGGGCTCTTTGCAGCCCAAGAGCTAATAAAAATGCACAATTCCTCCTGCTCTGGAGATATAAATGGCCCCCCCTACCTCTTGGGCCCATGAACGGCAGCACAGGCTGCACCAATGATATGTCCACATTTTGTGATTGCACCACAGTTTGGCTTCATAATGATGCAAAGATCTCAGATCTGCAAATACTTGGGCAAAGAATAATACTAGGTAGGGCATGTGATGAGCGAAGGTTCCCAACTTGAAAAGGAGCAATGGCAGCGCATGTGCCATTGAGCACTGAAGACAATGAAAGGAGCCGGTTTGAGCTTGCGATGCCATCTCTACATTTAAATGGGTAACTTCAAAGCCCCATTCTCAGGATTGGCAGGGTGTCGTGCGGTGTTCAGCATTTCACTCGTTGGGTGTCATGGTGGCGTTGGACTCAGTTCACACTGCTGAGTCTGAAAAACAACCTGGGATCCCTTAGTTGCACAGCCTGTCATGGATGTCGGCTGGTTCTGGCTTCACTGCTCTACAGTACAGCAGGAATTAATTCCTGCTGGCTTGTGATCCTCTGCTGGGAGCTCAGGCTCAGCTGCCTTCAGCCTTTATAAGAGATAGAGATATTGCATTGCTCCCACCTAGCCAGAATCCTACTCCACACTGATGAGGGGCAATAACCCGAAACAGCTGTCTGTGGATGGATACCTGGCCTTGGTATTTCCCTTGTCATATCTTTAAACTTGTCAAAAAGTTGGATATTGACTAAAAGGGCCACTTAATATGGTGGTTATGGTGGTCTCCTAAAAAGAGCCACCCCTTGGCTGGGCCCTTCCCGGAGGGATATCTGGCTGGTTTCTGTGTTGAGACTCCTAACAGAGGCTCCACAGACTTTTTTGATTCAGCCTTTATAAGGCTCTGGATACAGTTTCGCTCTTTGGTTCCTGTGGTTATCCTGCTTTATGGTGATCTACAAATAGTGGTTTTGTGCGATGTGTGAGTCCTCCACTTGGGTGTTCATTCCATACCCCTCGTTTTACTCCCCAGTTCACATACTGTCCCCCCTTCATGTTTAAGTGCAGTGTGTGCGAGTTTTCGTTTACCCTTGTCTGTGCCTATTTTTGGGATTTTGGTTACTGGGCTTCTGGCCCTCTCCCAGGGTGGGGAAGAGTAGCATCAGGGCTCGGACAGGAGACAAGATCACACTGGGTACTCGAACCTGGCAACCATTGAGCCCGTCTTCGAGATAAGGGACAGCGCAGGGGCCCCAGCCTTAAGGTCAGTCTAGGAGCCCCTGTTCCTCCCGTATTTACACCGCAATACAGAGGTTCCAATGATCAAAAAGATGAAACCTATAATCTGGATGGAGATAATTTGGTAATGAGAAATAATCCCTCTGTAAGCCTAGAGATAGTCATTCACCAGTGAAAGCACTTCCTTATCACTAGATGATTAATATCCGTATCCAAAAAAAGTCTTTCATGACAAGTTCTCCATTAAGTCTTATCAGATAAAGCCGATATGACAGATGAGCTTCCGTCTTCTGGAAATTTTTGAAATTTTACGGGAACTATATTCAGTGTTATCTATTGAAAATATAATAGGAACTATGAATGCGAGTTCGGCCTAAAACTTCTACAATCTCTGATTCTATTGAAATGTATTTATCAGAGGAAGGACAGAAGTTTTGATCAGTGGAGCCTGAAACATATGCCAACCACTAAATCGAAGGGGTGAATGCTTTGAGTGCTTTGCCCTTGTGACATTAATTGGCTTAGCGCCGTATAAGTCTACAAACCGAATACTTGTCTTTCCGCGGAGAGACAAACAAAACCAAAGACAAAAGGGTCACGGTCATTAGCGGAGAACTTCTGCTTCTTCATATTACTGATAAGAGGATAGGTGGTTGGTGCCAACACCCAAATCCCCACAATTAAAGCATCTGACGTTATAAGGACACGTCATGAATTTTATAAAACAATATTCCCCGAGTTTCCATTGTTCCTGTTGTAAATATTTATTGGTATAGGTAGGTTTCCTTCTGGATTAATCTCTCCCTTTTGGATCCAGCAGGAGCTCGACTTCCACCCAGCTGCTGATCATCAGCATTATCTTGGTGCTTAATTACCCCTTCCTTCCTTCCTTAGGACTGGTGTTGGGGATATTTTTCAGTTCCTTCAAGCTCTGGTTGCAAGAAGGTGGCTTGTACTCCTCTGTGGTATTGTTGCTGAAAACTTTCCTGAACTTCTATCTGAGTCATCTAATAAGTAGTTCATACTGTTTCCCCTGTGTGTTCCCCTTGTTTCTTCTCTAGGGTTTAGTGAGGTTGATGAAGAGCTCATCCCATCCATTCCCTATTTAGGGCCCAGCACTACGGATACCTAGGGTCAGGTATCCAGCTCGGCACATAGATGCGGAACCTATCTAGGGTGGTGAGGGACCCCATGGGACCAGCAGTAGGTTCAGTCAGGGGTCACTATTTTCCTTTCCCTAGACACAGGGTATCCCTTCCCTTTCACTGTCCACTTGGTACTTCCACATACCTAGCAAGACACATAAACCCTAATTCCAGCAATGTGTCACTTACTGGGCTGCTTGTTGTAGTCTTGATAAAATCATTGATTTATCACTAGAGGACTACTAAACCTGCTGCCACGTAGTCCAACCACATGCCTACATCCACATAAGATCTGTGATTAGTTCTCCAAGATGTTTGGAACAATCTCCCAAACACAGTGTATAAGTGTAAGGCTATGTGTCCACGGTAGAATGTACCTGCGGATTTTTCTGCCTGAAAATCCGCGACTTTCGCGGCAAATCCGCACCCGCGGATTTGCTGCGGATTTGCCGCGGATTTTTTTTTTTTTTTTTCCCCATTCAAAACCAAAAATCCGCCCCAAATCTGCACCAAACAATTGACATGCTGCAGATTTTTCCGGATCAAAATCCGCAGCAAATCCGCAGCGGAAAAATCCGCAGCATGGAAACAGCATTTCCAAAATGCCATTGAAATGGCTTGGAAGTGCCGCTGCTGCAGATTTTCGGGAAATCCGCGGCAAATCCGCGGCAAAATCCGCGCAAAATCCGCGCAAAATCCGCAGCGTGGGCACATAGCCTAACTGTACCTAGAAGAACAGAGGTTTTGAAAACAAAAAGTGGTCATCCTAAATATTGATTGGATTAACATTTTTTTTCCATTCACTTTGGATTTTGCTATTGGACAACAAACAGTTAACCCTTTAACAACCGCCGATGAGCACAAAACAACATCCGTTAAGGCGCCTTATTAACGCATTGCCATTTTAAAAAGGCTATCAGAAATAAGTATGCAGCCGAAAATCACAGGGGTGACAATTACACATGACAGGTGACACTCGTGGGCATCTGCCCCAACCGGTTTTGGAACGGATTGAGGACGATTATCCCCTTAAATGCCACTGTCAATCGCAACAGTGGTATCCAAGGAGTTAAAAGGCGGTTAAAAGATCCTTTTTGACAGGATTGGCCCCCCCACGCTAGTAATAGTGGGTGCCAATCATTGCCATGGTATCCTCTTGTCATCTGATGACCCAAGGCTTTGGTGACCTGTTAGATCCTGTTATGAGCAGTGTCTAACAGGCTCTGTCAATGAATCACTGACAGCTCTCATGTACTGTAGTACAATAGTACTGTAATACACGAGATTAGCAATTAAAGTAAAAAGTATTTACTTCCCACAGTGGGACTAGAGTGAAAAGAAAAAAAAAAAAAAAAATTGTTTCACCACTAAAAATGCAGCCTTTCAGTTAAAACAAAAAAAATACCCATAATTGGTATTGCCGTGTCTAAAATGACCCGAGTTTTAAAACGGTCTTAATTATTCAATATGGAAAACACCATAAAAAAAAAATAAATATATGCCAAAAATGTCCCTTTTTCATTAGGGCTGAAAAGAGAAAGTGCAATGGGTCCTACCAGGGTGTGCAGGTGAATGTGCTCCCCTTTGTGCTCACCTTGAGGTTGAACAAATGGCCATGTAAACGATGGCTGCTGCTTTTTCACGGGCTCCACAAGCCAGGCTGATCCAAGAAAGGAAAATCTGTGTATTGACCTGCCTTGCTGGTGAAAGGATGGAACCATGGGGTTTAAAACTGGCTGTTTATGGAGTTTATATGTTTCTAAGTCTCCAACTTCTTCATAAGGACTTTAAACAGATCTATAAACTGCAGGGTTCCATCCTTTTGATGACAGCGCAGGTCAATAAAAGCATTTTCCTTTTCAGCTTTTTCATCATACTAACATACAAAAAATGTAATAAATTGGTCTCTGCTCCTGTTGTGCACCATCATTTTAGGCTTCTTTTTAGCACACAAGTGTGGATGACCACAGCTCTGTGGCCTAAACAAGATGAACGCCATGGATCAGACACCAGAGTCCAAAGTGTCTCCATCCGCCTCAATAAAGTGAGTCGTTCTGTCTGTAATCACATTTTTAAAGGATTTATACGGAAACGTCGACTAAGTGCTCAGCGCAGAACACAAGAATGTGATCCCAGTCTTATAGTGAAAGCAGTCAAAAATGTTCTATACCCCAAAATGTCACCAATAAAACCCCTAATTTACCCCTACAAAAATAGCCCAAAACTCAGGTCCGTTATTGGTCACTGGGAATATCGGGAGAGGGTGGGGTCCCACGTTAGAACAATGACAATGGAAAAACAACAGCTCCCAACCCCCTCCCCCCCCAAATAAAATGAATTTAAATTTGCATTCCCAACTCCAAATGCCCACCTTCTTCTGAGCCCATTGTGACCAAATCACAGGAAGTGGCCACGAGTCTGGCAATAATGTAGTGGGGAAAGCTCACTTAATTTACAGCGTGTGTGTCTCCAGAAGCACAAGCTGGGCACAATGTATGGGCACTGGGCTGGTATATTTGCAATTCTCCAGAGAAAAAAATAAATAAATTATGGTATGTTACAAAATAGTCACTGCAGCTGTAGATTAATTGAACTGATAGGAGCAATTTGCATAGTGGAGTCATCTTTGGGGAATTTTTGCACCTCAGGGGCTCTGTAAATGCAACACTGTCCACATTTGTGTTCCAAAAATCAAAATACCATTTTTCATTTTCCGAGTTTTGCATTGGCCAATGTATTAGTTTTTGACCACATATGGGTTATCACTGTGTTTGGGAGAAAATGCCTAACAAATTATATGGTCAATTTTCTCCTTTTACCCCTTGTGTAAATTATACATTTGGTGGTAAAACAGTATTTTAGTGGAAACATTTTTTTCCCATATAAATGTTATAAAGTTTTGTGCATCCCCTGTAGGATAAAAATGATCACTACACGCCCTAGACGAATTCCTTGATGAGTCTAGTTTCCAAATTGGGGTCAATTGTGGGGGTTTCTGCTGTTTTGGCACCTCAGGGGCTCTGCAAAACAACATGGCATTCACAATCTTTTCCAGACAAATTTACACTCAAAAAAACAAATAGAGCTCTTTCCTTTCCAAGCCCTGCAAGGTGCCCAAACAGCAGTTTTTGGCCTCATATAAGGCATCATCGCGTTCCAGAGAAAATAAACTAAACTATAGGATCCACTTTTTCCTTTTATACATTATGAAAATTACAAATTTGGGGCTAAAACTACATTTTAGCAAATGCAAAAATCTCATTTTCGTTTTCATATCCATATTTTAAAAAGTTCTGTGAAGCACCTATGGGTTTCAAAATGCTGAACGCACCCCCTAGATGAAGTCCTTATTGGGTCAAGTTTCCAAAATAGGGTCACTTGTGGGGGGTTTCTACTGGTTAGGCACATCAGGGGCTCTACAAATGTGTCACGGTGCCAGCAATTTCAGCCAAATTTGGGTTCCAAAATTCATATGATGCTCCTTCCCTTCCAAGCACGGTTATTTGACCACATATGGAGTATCAGCGCACTCATAAGAAACTGGATAACAAATTTGGGGGTCCATTATTTTGGTTCTGTCCATTGTAAAAGTGAAAAAATTGGGGCTAAAGCAACATTTTTAGGAGGAAAAATTATTTTTTTTTCCATTCTATTTTTCATTAATTCATGTGTAGCACCTGAAGGGCTAAACAATTTGACAGCTGAGTTAAATTATTTGAAGGGTGCATTTTTTAAAATTGTGTCACTTTTGGAAAGTTCCTAATATATAGGCCCCTAAAATTCCAGTTAAATCAAAATAGGTCCCTAAAAGAAAAAGATTTTATAAGTTTCTTGAAAAAATTAAAAATTGCGACTAAACTAAAAAAGGTGTAAAACATGATATAGATGTAGACACTAGGGAAATGTTATTTGTTAATTATTTTGTACAGCATGACTTACTAGTTTAAGGATCTAAAAATTGAAAATTTAAATTTTTTTGCCAAAATGCCAATATTTTCACAAACAAACGCAAAAAGTATCAACATAAATTTACCATTATCGCAAAGTACAATGTGTCATGAAAAAATAATAGAATCACCAGAATTCGAGGAAGTGTTCTAGAGTTATTACATCAAAGTGATACTGGTCAGATTTCCAAAATTTTGCTTAGTCATTAAGGTCAAAATTGGGGTTAATATTCTATTTTTGGAAGCATTACTACTTTGTAGTATTTTTTTGCCAAAAACGTTTGCACAATATTGTCCATTTAGGTCTTCTTGGATTGAGCAGATTAATATATAATTTTCTACAAAGAGATTGAGTATCCCTCTGGGTTTCGGAGTCCGGTAGGTGGTCCTACAGTGATTGACAGCCATCCCCATAATTCATTCTTGCAGAGATGCATGAATAGATAGCTCACAGGGAGACCCAAAGATATTGACTCTTCTAGTAAATAACATTCAGAAGGTTTTGTTTCTGCGAAACAAAGTGCGTGAATGAACCTCACTGTCTCCATCAGTTGGCAGAAAAAGTGGAATAACTGGTTCTAACGGACCGCTGGATTAGGAGCAGAGAAACTCCAAATAATAGATATTACCATTTCCTTCTTTGGCTCCTTTCTTATTTAAAGTGATTTTGTCACCTGTACATTACAGAAACCTATGCTTTCTCAGAGGCTTTAAATAGGGCAAGTCTTCCCTAACTCAAATCACTGTGAAGGGAATTTATCACCATTTCGAAACCAGTTGTAAAACTTATCGTAAGTGGAGCAAAATTTTGCACTGCCTGGAACTTTTTCAAAAAGTCCATATGCAAACAAAAGGCGAGGAAGATCCGAAACAAGGATCAGTCCCAGCTGAAGAGCTACTCAAATAGCATGTCAAACCAAAGAGGAAAAAAAAGGGTACTTTACACGCTGCGACATCGCTAGCGATTGCTAGTGATGTCGTGCACGATAGCACCCACCCCCGTCGTTTGTGCGACATTTGGTGATCGCTGCCGTAGCGAACATTATCGCTATGGCAGCGTCACACGCACATACCTTTTCAGCGATGTTGCTGTGACCGCTGAACAATCCCTCCCTCAAGAGGGAGATGTGTTCGGCATCAAAGCGACGTCACTGCGGCGTCACTAAGCGGCCGGCCAATAGCAGAGGAGGGGCGCAGATGAGCGGGACATAACATCCCGCCCACCTCCTTCCTCATTGCTGGTGGACGCAGGTAAAGAGAGGTTTATCGTACCTGCGGTGTCACACATAGCGATGTGTGGAGCTGCAGGAATGACGAACAACATCGTACCTGCAGCAGCGATATTAGGGAAAGGAGCGACGTGTCAATGATCACCGTTTTTAAACGATTTTGCGATCGTTGATCGTCGCTCCCTGGTGTCACACGCTGCGATGTCGCTACCGGCGCCGGATGTGTGTCACTAACGACGTGACCCCGACGATATATTGGTAGCGATGTTGCAGCGTGTAAAACACCGTAAAGAGTAGTGATGCTTCAAACATTATTTATTGATGGTAAATATAATCATACATACAGGTAATAAATTGGGTCAGAAAAAGACCTGTATACATAAATAGTAGTGATGAGCGAGCATGCTTGTTACTACTCGGTACTCGCACGAGTATCACTGTACTCGGTCTACTCGGCGGGGACCGAGTAATCTCGCGATACTCGTGCTGTACTCGTGGTCTTCATCCCTGCATGTTGGCGCTCTTTTGAGAGCCAGCCCTCATGCAGGGATTGGCTGGCAGACCACTGCAATGCCACAGCCCTGTTAGTTGTGGAATTGCAGTGATTGGCCGGCCTGCACAGCGTGACCGAGCCTTTATACCGGCGGGCGCGCTGTGCTCTGCTCACAGCTATCCAGACAGTCAGTGCAGGGAGAGGGTCGCTGCTTCAGGGAAAGGTTTGCGGCCCTTTATAGCTATTTCCGTAGCAGGGCTGCAAACAGTGTGACCAAAAGTCCTTCTCAGGACTATTCTAGTTGTATACAGGCAGGCAGGGTATAGCCAGGTCGGAGTACAGTAGCAGAGTCCTTCTCAGGACTATTGTTGCTGTATACAGGCAGGGTATAGCCAGGTTGGAATACAGGCTAGTGACCAAAAGAGTCCTTGTCAGGACTATTGTAGCAGTATACAGGCAGGCAGGCAGGCAGGGTATATAGCCATTCCTAGTGGTGACCGTATACCAGCCTTCATCATATCTGGGGCTGGTGTACACAGTCTAAAACAGTCCAGATAGTGTCAGACTTCTCAGCAATTGTCGCTCCTAAAAACCTGTTGTTAGGTTCTTAGTGCGTCTGTGCTTGCATTTAAAAACCGCACGTGTGTGCCTGTTGGTGGCAGCGTACAGGTGCACTTGTGTGCGTTTTTACCAAACTATTATATAACGCACAAGTGTAGTGTATAATACACGTCAGTCAGCAGTGGCTGATAGTGTCAGAGTTCTCGTCATTAATTTTTGCTCCTAAAACCTGTGTTAGGTTCTTAGTGCGTCCGTGCTTGCATTTAAAAACCGCACGTGTGTGCCTGTCGGTGGCAGCGTACAGGTGCACGATTTGCACAAACCTTGATATAACGCCCAAGTCTAGTGAATACACGTCAGCACAGCATTGCAAAATGCGCAAGGGCGTTGGCAAGGAACAAGGAAGTGGACGTGATGGTGGTGCAGGCAGAGGCCGAGGTCATGGGCAAGCTCTAATTTTGCCACAACAAAGGGCCACATCTAGTCGCTCGCACGTCCTGTCCCAAATTCTTGGGGACCGCAGCAGTACACCGCTCTTGAACCAAGACCAGTATCAACAGGTTGTTAGTTGGATAGCGGATAATGCTTCCAGTCAGATTGGCACCACCACAAACACTCTGTCTTCCACACGGTCAAGTGTCAGTAGCCGTGATACTGCACCGCACATTTCAGAACCTGATCCTCCTTCCTACCACAAGGCTGAGTACACGTCCTCGGACATTAATGATCCCACACTTGGACACTCGGAAGAGCTGTTCACGTTTCCATTCGCACATTCTGGCCTCTCGCCAGCTCATGTTGAAGTGGGTCATGAGGAGATCGTATGTACAGATGGCCAAATATTTGAGCAGCCACGTTCTCACGAAGTTGGCAACGTGTCTCAACAAGGGGTGGACGATGATGAGACACAATTGTCAGGAAGTCAGGAGGAGGAGCAGGGTGCGGAAGAGGAAGACGACGTGGTGGATGATCCAGTAACTGACCCAACCTGGCAGGAGGATATGCAGAGCGAGGACAGCAGTGCACAGGGGGAGGGAGGCGTAGCATCCCAACAGGCAGTAAGAAGCAGGGTGGTGGCTCCAGGCAGAAGTCAGGCAACCGTTCCCCGGAACAACAACACGACACAAGGTGCCTGTACAAATGTTAGGTCTTCCCGAGTCTGGCAGTTTTTTAAGTTGGCTCCAGATGATTCTAAAAAGGCCATTTGCAACACCTGCCGTGCCAGCATCAGCAGGGGTACCAAAACTAGCAGCCTGACCACCACCAGCATGATCAGGCACATGTCAGCCAAGCACCCGACTTTGTGGGAAGTACAACAGAGTCGAGGAGCAGTGCTTGCTGATGTCACTGCTACGTCTTCGCTGGTTGTGCATGCGAGCCAATCCCCTGTCCATGCTGCCTGCGAACAAGCCTCCTCCGGTCCTGCACCTGCAGTTGCCTACGCAGAAATAACACCATCATCAAGCACGTCCTTGTCCCAGCGCAGCGTTCAGTTATCCATTCAGCAAACCTTTGAACGCAGGCGCAAATACACTGCCAACACCCCACATGCCACAGTTCTAAATGCTAACATTTCGCGACTGCTTGCGCTGGAAATGTTGCCTTTTAGGCTGGTGGAGACAGAAGCATTCCGCGACCTGATGGCGGCAGCTGTCCCACGTTACTCGGTCCCCAGCCACCACTATTTCTCCCGGTGTGCCGTCCCCGCGTTGCATAACCACGTGTCACAAAACATCACACGTGCCCTGAACAACGCTGTTTCACCCAAAGTCCACCTAACCACAGACACGTGGACAAGTGCTTGTGGGCAAGGCCGCTACATCTCGTTGACGGCACACTGGGTTAATATTGTGGAAGCTGGGACCCAGTCTGAGCGAGGGACGGAACACGTCCTTCCCACACCAAGGTTTGCAGGCCCTACCTCAGTCAGTGTTTCACCCACACTCTACAGCTCCGGAATGTCATGCTCTTCAGCCTCCTCCTCCTCCTGCGCATCCTCATCCACTGTACCCTCCACACCAGTCCCAAGCTGGAAGCACTGCAGCACTGCCTCGGCGAAGCGGCAACAGGCTGTGCTGAAGCTAATCTGCATAGGTGACAAACCCCACAATGCAGAAGAGCTGTGGACAGCTCTGAAACAGCAGGCAGATCACTGGCTCACACCTCTGAACCTAAAGCCAGGAAAGGTCGTGTGTGACAATGGCCGGAACCTGGTGGCGGCTTTGAGGCGAGGCCAGCTGACACATGTTCCATGCGTGGCCCATGTGCTCAACCTCGTGGTTCAGCGGTTTCTAAAGTCATACCCAGAGCTGTCTGATCTGCTGGTAAAAGTTCGCCGCCTGTCTGCACATTTTCGAAAGTCACCTACTGCTTCAGCCGGCCTTGCCGGCTTTCAGCGCAGTTTGCATCTTCCGGCTCACAGACTGGTGTGTGATGTCCCCACGCGTTGGAATTCAACTCTGCACATGTTGGTCAGGATATGTGAGCAGAAGAGGGCAGTTGTTGAGTACCTGCATCACCTAAGCCGTCGGGAAATGGGTCAAACTCCACACATAACACCTGAGGAGTGGAGATGGATGTCCGACCTATGTACCATCCTCCAAAACTTTGAGGACTCCACCAAGATGGTGAGTGGTGATGACGCCATTATTAGCGTCACCATACCGCTACTCTGCCTTCTAAAACGGTCTCTGCTCAAAACCAAACATGATGCATTGCAGGCGGAGCGCGATGAGTTGCAGCAAGAAACAGTAGTGGGTGTGGGTGATAACACACAGCCCAGCCTCGTCTCATCACAACGTGCAGTGGAGGACTATGACGAGGAGGAGGATGAAGACATGGAGCAACTCTCCGGCCAAATTGAGGATATGACATGCACACCAGTCATATCCTCGGTTCAGCGTGGCTGGCCAGAGGACAGGGTAGATGAGGAGGAGGAGGAGGAGGACAGCATGTTCAGTCAACGTGTTGGTCAGGCTACTGAAGTCCTGGCTGTTAAGAGTCTGGCGCACATGGCTGACTTTATGGTAAGCTGCCTGTCTCGTGACCCTCGCGTTAAGAACATCTTGGCCGACAATCATTACTGGTTGGTAACACTGTTAGACCCACGCTACAAGGAGAACTTTATGTCTCTTATTCCCGAGGCGGAGAGGTCAACCAAAATGCAGCAGTTCCGGAAGGCCATAGTCACGGAAGTAGGCAAAGCATTCCCCTCACAAAACGCTAGCGGCATAGGTCAGGAATCAGTGGACAACCAAGGCGCGGCATAGGTCAGGAATCAGTGGACAACCAAGGCGTACAGCCGAGAGAGGCACAAGTCCAATCCGCCAGAGGTAGGGGAACAGTCTTTAAGATGTGGGACAGTTTTCTCAGCCCCTCACGTACCACAGCCCCTGAGGTGCGGGGTAGTGCCACAAGAAATCCTAAGTTTGCCCAGATGCTCAAGGAGTACCTTGCAGATCGAACAACTGTACTCCGACATTCCTCTGTGCCTTACAATTATTGGGTATCCAAGGTGGACACGTGGCATGAATTGGCTCTCTACGCCTTGGAAGTCCTGGCCTGCCCTGCCGCTAGCGTTTTGTCAGAGCGTGTTTTTAGTGCCGCAGGTGGAATCATTACAGATAAACGCACCCGCCTGTCAACTGAAAATGCTGACAGGCTGACTCTGATCAAGATGAACAAGGGTTGGATTGGGCCAGACTTCACCACACCACCAGAAAATGAGAGCGGAATTTAAAGTTTGTAACGGGAATTTGCCATGTACCTCCAGTCACCCATGGGTACACACTTCTGGACTTTGGATAATCGCTGGACTGCTCCTCCTTCTCCTCATGCGCCACCATGATGACCGTTACAAGAGTTAGGCCTTTGTTTCAGGTATACCCCCAGTGGTAAATTTTTTCGCCCATTCTTTGCAGAATGGACATTACAACGACAGGAGACCCGCTCCTTTGCAATGGGAACAATGTTTTGAGGCCCTCATGCACGTCTCTATCCAGGGACAACGTGGAGCCTCCCAATTTTTGGCTGCCCTGCCAAAGGGCTATACTACAAAAGACCCACTTCCTTCCAATGGGCACTTCAGGTTTACAGGCCCTCATGCACGTCTCTATCCAGGGACAACGTGGAGCCTCCCAATTTTTGGCTGCCCTGCCTAAGGGCTATACTATAATACACCCACTTCCTGACAATGGACACTTAATGTTTACAGGCCATCATGCACGTCTGTATGCAGGGGCATTGGTGAACCTCACAATTTTCGACTGCCCTGGCAAAGGAAAATACTACAAAGACTCAGTTCCTCAAAATGGGCACATTAGACTCAGAGGCCTTTATGTACGTCTCTTCTCAGGGACATCGGAGTGCCACACAATGTTTTACGTAAAATCTTTCATGTATTGATCTCAAAAAGTAACATACATTAGCTCTATCTCACTATTGGGTATGTGCCCTTAACATTTCCGCCATGAAAAATCATTTTGGTGTCATTTTGGTAGGTTTTCTGGTGAGTCCGTAAAAATGGCGTAAAACGCGGACAAAATTGTTCACAGCTGTGACTTTTGAGTGATAAATGCTTCAAGGGGTCTTCCCCATGCTGTTGCCATGTCATTTGAGCACTCTTCTGAGACTTTTGTGCCATTTTTAGGGTTTCTACATGCTGCCGGTGGTCATTTCACAAAAATACTCGGGTCTCCCATAGGATAACATTGGGCTCGTTGCTCGGGCCGAGTACACGAGTATCTTGGGAGGCTCGGCCCGAGCTTCGAGCACCCGAGCTTTTTAGTACTCGCTCATCACTAATAAATAGGCACAAAGCGAGAAAGAGATATTAAAAAGGCAAAGAAAGGCCTGCTGTACATAATATAAAAGCAGTACAAATAATGCTTTTTTGTTGAAAGCACCATTACATAAATCAACAAAATAATGATGGTTCGTCTAACTATGCATTTTCTAAATGGCACAAGTTAATGAGATTGAAGAATTATTATCAATACATCTAAATAGATGCAACATAAGAAGTATAGCAATGGAGGATGGGCTGGATTCAGTTTAATGTTTCTTAATAAGTCTGTCAGGCCGGGAACACTGATTAATGACAATAAATAAGGCTATCAATATTGTGCCTTAAAATCTATTGCTAATGTGCTGTATTTAATGAGTTAAATCTTCAGCAAAAAGCCATATTGATGCAGAAGTATAAAGTCTCCCAATACTTAAATAGAGCACATGAATTGAATGCTATACATATAAATGCCCATTGTATACCGATATGGTGAGAAAAAAGTGCCAAGTAGAATGCAGGCAGGCCAGGAAGGTGGAGAGGAAAGTTTCCCCCAACACAAGACTCCAACGCACGTTTCACAGGGATGTGATCTCTTGCTTCATCAGGGAGTCAACTTTTTCAAACAAGTAGCTGGAGCTTAGAAAAATGTGAATGCCAAAAAAGTGGTGTACAATGTAGATAAAGGATGGCACAAATTTAATTTTCTGGCCTATGGGCAGCCTAAAGTTCTTGTTGACTCATGTAATTGCCTTTGCCAGTGAAGGTCAGATACCCAGACAAATCAATTATGCGAACCTCCCATTGTATTACTATGTGTATTGCTAGATGCGATGTAACTTAGCTGTCTCTCCCTCGTCTCTGCCAGAGACCATTACTACTAGGGATATTTTGTATACAGCTTGAAATCTATCCAATAAGAGCCCAGTCTTATCCATCAATCGTGAACACCCCAATGGTCTGAATGGAGAGCTCAGGGGTATAAGAAGGAGGACTGTCCATTGCCCGGGTAGACTCTTGCTACATGATACCAATCTAGGATCTGCGGATCCGATTAGCAAGCCATAACCGAACCTGGATTATAATACTACATGGACTTCAGCATCGAATGCAATGATTCAGCTGAGATATCAAGGACTACCTAAGGAAGGAATCCAGCTTGGAACAATCCAGTCACCTGACTACAGGCTTTGCGGTCATCAGCCAGCTTCCTAAATCCCGCATTATTCCATTCTTCGGTGGGTGCCCGCCGAAAGCGGGGTGCTGCTGGTCTGGAGTAAGTAGCCCTGGAAGCTCTGAGACACGGACATTCTAATCCCTGGTGAGCCAGCGGAAGGGTGACAAACTATTGCTGGTTACATTCTGTGGTGCTGCTGGTTATGTGCCATATGCCGTTAATGGTTTGGGGAGCCAATAAAGTCTTGATATTGTGATTCCCTCATCCTGTGTTGTCTGAGTAGTGCTCCACCTATGGTTAAGGAGGTTGAGCATTCAGTTGGGATGAGCCCTAGGCTGTGCTGTCTTTCTAAAGGCGGCCATATCAGCGGACGAGAGCACCCACTGAGCCCCGTGTCTCCACATGATATACCTCACTCTAGTAGGCTACAGAATCAAGGCTGGTGTACACAAATGCCATTCTTGATATATTGATAAATCGGTCATCAGTGATGACTCATAGTGGAGACACGTGGGTGAGTGCTCTCGTCTGTTAGCCCAGCCGGCTTTAGAAAGACTGCATGGACCAACTGAAAGCCTGAGCGCCTTACCCGTGGGGTAGAACACTACTCAGAGAACACAGGGTGTTGGAATCACAATAATTAGACTTTATTGGATCCCCAACCATCAAAAGGCGTGTAACAGAAAACCATGCAAATCACACAATGTAATATAAGCAAAGATGGTTGACCCTAGGGAGATCAACATCCAACACCGCAGAGACACCATCACGTGTTTCTCAACGCAGTGATTCTAGAGCAGTGCCCCCTGGGAAATATTCAAAACAAGAAAGCCTGCGGAGACACCATCACATGTTTCTCAACACTGGCAGGAAACTAGCCAGGTCTTTCACCGGGAAGGAACAACCACGGGAAGGGCAGTCTCCAGTCAAGGAGACCACCTATGCCAAACATGGTATCCATCCACAGACAGCTGTTTCGGGGTATTTGGCCCTCATCAGTGTGGAGTAGGAAACTGGCTAGTGGGAGCAATGCCTAGTAGAAGACAACATAAGCAAGGATGGTTGACCTTAGGGAGATCAACATCCAACACCGCGGAGACACCATCACATGTTTCTCAATGCAGTGATTCTAGAGCAGTGCCCACTGGGAAACAATGTAATAGGCAGCAGGGTCTCACCCTTCTGCTGGCTCACCAGGGATTAGAATATTAGAGCCTTCGGAGCTTCCAGGGTCACATATCCCAAACCAGCAGTACCCTGCTTTTGACAGGCATCCACTGGGAACAGGATAGTGATAAGCGTAGGAAGCTTCATGGGCACAGCAAAGTCCATAGACAAGTAACCGAATCGTCCCAACCTGGGTTTCTTCCAGCTGAATCCAAGACTCCTCGGCTGTGCTTCTGCACAATATTATCCAGTTTCTGATCCCATAACCAACGCCGAAGTGCCTAGTCTGGGTAAAGGACTTCCAACCAAGACCAAAACCCCTAGGTTGAAGCCATCTAGCAAAAGAACACCCTGGAGACTCAAGCAGTCCCTTTTTTAGGTCTCTCAGGCACTCATCAGAGGGTACTATGGTCTTACCGGATTGCTAGAATAATGGTCCAGTCACACTAAGGCGGGCTTTGCACACTACGACATCGCAGGCCGATGCTGCGATGCCGAGTGCGATAGTGCCCGCCCCCGTCGCAGCAGCGATATGTGGTGATAGCTGGCGTAGCGAAAGTTATCGCTACGCCAGCTTCACACACACACTCACCTGCCGTGCGACGTCCCTGTGGCCGGCGACCCGCCTCCTTGTTAAGGGGGCGGGTCGTGCAGCGTCACTGCGACGTCACACGGCAGGCGGCCAATCAGAGCGGAGGGGCGGAGATGAGCAGGATGTAAACATCCTGCCCACCTCCTTCCTTCCGCATATCCTACGGAAGCCGCAGTGAGGCCGGTAGGAGACGTTCCTCGCTCCTGCGACTTCACACACAGCGATGTGTGCTGCCGCAGGAGCGAGGAACAACATCGGACCATTGCGTCAGCGTAATTATGGATTACGCCGACGCTGTACCGATGATACGATTACGACGCTTTTGCGCTCGTTAATCGTATCATCCAGCCTTTACACACTGCGATGTCGCATGCGATGCCGGAAGTGCGTCATTTTCAATTTGACCCCACCGACATCGCACCTGCGATGTCGCAGTGTGCAAAGTGCCCCTAAGCAACTTACCAGCGATCCCAACAACGATAGGGATCGCTGGTAAGTTGCTAGGAGGTTGCTGGTGAGATGTCACACTGCAACGCTCCAGCGATCCCACCAGCAACCTGACCTGGCAGGGATCGCTGGAGCGTGGCTACACAAGTTGCTGGTGAGCTCACCAGCAACCAGTGACAAGCCCCCAGCGCAGCGTGGAAGATGCTGCGCTTGGTAACTAAGGTAAATATCGGGTAACCAACCCGATATTTACCTTGGTTACCAGCGCACGGAGCTACACGTGCAGAGAGCAGGGAGCAGCGCACACTGAGCGCTGGCTCCCTGCTCTCCTAGTTACAGCACACATCAGGTTAATTACAGGATGTGTGCTGCAGCTACATGTGCACAGAGCAGGGAGCAGCGCACAATGCTTAGCGCTGGCTCCCTGCTCTCCTAGTTACAGCACACATGGGGTTAATTTCCCGATGTGTGCTGTAGCTACATGTGCACAGAGCAGGGAGCAGCGCACAATGCTTAGCACTGGCTCCTTGCTCTCCTAGTTACAGCACACATCGGGTTAATTAACCCGATGTGTGCTGCAGCTACATGTGCACACAGCAGGAGCCGGCAGCACAGGCAGTGAGAGCGGAGGAGGCTGGTATCAAAGGTAAATATCGGGTAACCAAGGACAGGGCTTCTTGGTTACCCGATGTTTACATTGGTTACCAGCCTCCGCAGAAGCCGGCTCCTGCTGCCTGCACATTTAGTTGTTGCTGTCTCGCTGTCACACACAGCGATCTGTGCTGCACAGCAGGACAGCAACAACTAAAAAATGGCCCAGGACATTCAGCAACAACCAACGACCTCACAGCAGGGGCCAGGTTGTTGCTGGATGTCACACACAGCAACATCGCTAGCAACGTCACAAAAGTTGTTCGTTAGCAGCGATGTTGCTAGCGATGTTGCTTAGTGTGATGGGGCCTTAAGGCTGTGCCCTTATTGAGTGGCATTCCACTGGGCATAGTTAATTCTCCTTTAAAATTTTGCTATGAGTGAGGTAGACAGAGAGGCTGAGGGGATTTACATTAAATTAGCAATACACAACCTCAGACAATGGAAGGCTCTGGTGAGTCCAGAGGAAAACAATGACTTAAACACGAGATACCACACAAAAGTGACCCATTTCTGGCCAAATTAAGAACATTAACCCCTGACAGACATTGAACAGGTCTGAGTCTTCACACATCACCAAATATTTCAACAAATCAAAATTTCTTCTATTCATTTTTATTAGCTTATACGACACTAGAGAAGAAGCTTGTCAATATGTTTTATAGGAACTATGAATCTTATGGAAGGAGAAGTCATTTTGGTCAAGATGAGGTAATTTTTACTACAAAGATTTGGTCAGAAATAACCAAAATTACAGCATATGGAACCAGATTGATATCTAGTTTCCATTGCAGTCAGTGGGGGGATGATGGAACGCTTCTTGTAGCAGAATAGAAAAAGTAACCTATGCTCTTACAATTGTATGTTTTTTTTTTGTGTGAAATAGAATATGGCATTGGAAACTAGTGGGGGGTGAGGGGGTGTTAAATATATCAATGCTTTATTTTTTTTTTTATATCACAAGCTGTATTAAATATGAGAAATCTTACAACTTTTACACTAGCCCCTAGAGCTATTCTAAACTCCAACTTCTATTGTGAATGGAAGAATCTGTATTACCGTGTTTTTCCAAAAATAAGACACTGTCTTATTTTTTTTTGCCCCCCAAAAAAGCACTAGGGCTTATATTTAAGCCTTGTTCTGAAAATGCTGAAAATCCCTGCTAGGGCTTATTTTTGGGGGAGGGCTTATTTTTGGAAAAACACGGTATCAGCTGTGTATAGAAGTGTCAGTCTTTGGGATCCTGCCTCTGACGATAAGGAGCCTGGTGAAAATTATTCAGTAGGAGCCTAAAACATCCATAGTGACCAGTGTGAAAACTGCATTTTTTTTCTTTTTAATACAAATCATAATATGAAAAAATAAAAAACACTACCAATTAAAGAAAAACAAAACAAAATCCTTGTAACACAATAGGATTTAATATATAGGTCATAACACATTCCCTTTAATGGAAAATATTTTGGGGGGATTTATTGGGACAGGCGTTATTTTTAATATCAGCGTGCCTGCCTCCTAATAAAGTTGGTGCAACTCTTGCTGTGTCTGCACCAAGAAAACAAATTTGCTCCCGCAATGTATTCAGCTGGTGTACATTTGTGCTCATATTTGTCCCAGTTGTTGGCGCTTCTTAACTTTGCTCACAGAAATTTTCTAAAAAGTGGGTAAAGTAAAAAAAAAAAATGTCATAACAGAGTGTACTCATAATTTGTAACTTTTTAATGGCAGGAAAGTGGCATGTGAGAGATGATACATTCCCCTCAATATACCGTGCTGCCCTGAAAATAAGGCAGTATCTTATATTGTTTTTCCCTGAAAGATGAGCTAGGGTTTATTTTCAGGGGATGTCTTATATTTTCCCATGAACAACAATCCACATTTATTCTTGAGCAAAAAAAATTAAATAAAAAAAAAACATTTATTCAAATCTAATCATGTCATTACATTCTGGAACATTAACATTATGTGTTACTCCTATTAGTGGATCAGGTGCACATTTTCTTATCTGATCTGCTATTTTCATGGTGCAGAACCAGTCGTATACAGTTGTGGTCGGTACATGCCATATTTACAAAGGTATAAATTATCTGCTTATATTTATTATTCTCTATGTACTGCTAAGTTTACCCTCAAAAGAAAGCAGATACCCCCTAAAAGAACTGCACTTACCAGACCCCAAACAATTAGATCTGCAAGTGAATTGGCTCTCACATACAAATCTGCGTCACTGTCAGGTCTCTCTGCCGCTCTACAGCGGTTGGCTCCCCCTAGTGACTGGAAGCAGTATCACACGGGCAGAGTGATACTAGTAGCCAATCTGTTTATGAGAGCTGCAGTGCAAAGTAGCTAGAAACAGTGAGGGACCTGACAGTGACGCAGATCTCTGTGTGAGAGCCCATCCACCATCGGTACTTTACTACTGTAATTGTTTGGGGTCTGATGAACCGCATTTTTTTTGGGGGGGGGTTCTGCTTTCTTTGATGAAGAATCCAGCTATATTCTTTAACCTTTTAGCTGCATGGACACTTCTTTATGGAACCCCAACTAGCTCATAATTTTGGAGTAGGGCTTATATTTTAACCATACAAAAAAACAAAAACCTACTACGGCTTATTTTCGGGGTAGGTTTCCTTATTGAATACAGCTTCCAGATCGATAGATGTTCAAATTTATGTAAAATATATACTGTGTTTCTGAAAATATATAAATGCTGTACGTACATTATTTGCTAAATACAATAGCAATTAACAATAATAAGTACATGTGCCGCCCCCGTGCCAGCAGACGGGCTGCTTGGATCCAGATCCGCGGTGGCTCGAGAGGTCTCCGGACCCGGGGGTCGTGCGGCCACTCAAATGAAGGGGGTATTTACAGGGGATTGTGTTAGATAGAGTTCATGACGCCACCCGTGGTGTGTGGTAATTGGAGTACCACCGCTGCAGTAGGGAGTACCCGGGGGCAATGGAATGGGGCAGCCAGGTGTTAGAACCCTCCACGGGTAGGAGGAATGCCCCGGGACTCAGTGATGGTGTTTGGAGAGTGCCGTGGGGAGTGAAAGAGTCACTTGTGTACTCACTCAGTTTGTTAAGCTGACACCGACAACTGGATAAACCAAAGTTACGGATACTGCTGCCGCCGAAAGGAGCTAGTTCGGGTCCTGTGCCCAATGGTGCTGCCTGGTGATTCGTGACCTGCCTCCTGGCACGAAGTTCACTTCTCTGTTGGTCCCGGTAGTATGGAACTTGCCGGGTCCCGCTCCCCACTATGGCTAAGTGTGGGAGCTTGCTCTCAGGGTTCACGCTTGGGATTTCCTGGACCGTTTTAGTGGAAAGTCCTATCCCCGTTGTTGCGCTAGTACCCCGATTTTGCAGCGGGTGGAGAGCGGATCTTGAAGGCTCCATTCTCGTCGGTTAAATTGTCAGGTTGCCTGAAGCCACTCCCTGACCTAGGGTCCACGTACCCAGTTGTGCCCTGGCCCCAGCCCGGTGATGGTGCAAGGCAACTGGCTGTCCTCCACGACAGTTCCGTGCCTCTTGCCACGATCCCCTGCGACCGGGCGTCCAGCTCCTCTAAGCCCAGACCACCGTCTGCTACCTAGACCGCTTTCTAGGAGCCCAGCTCCTGACCTCCTCTCTCCTTCACTTCCAACACACCTCCCTTGACTGACTCTCCTGACACTCCTGACCTCCCTTAACCAACCCCCCCCAAATGGGCGACCCTATTCCACTAAGGCCGTCCACTGGTGTGTCTGGTGGTTGTGGTGCAGAGTGTACCTAGGATTTTGATTAGCTGTAGTAGGCAACACCATGTAGTTGGGGACCCATAACCAAGGAGGTGGATATTGCAAGGGAGGGCAGATTGTACAATACCCTGTGACGACCTGATAGGACATGCCCACTAGACTTAGATCTCTCCCACTTACAGCTAAGGTTTTTCACACACACATATTATATATTATATATATCACACACACACACACACACACATACACTCAGTATGTACACACACATAGACACAGTATATACACACACATCTATAAATTTGTGATATATTCATTGGGAAGTATGCAATAGACAGTATATGGATGAGTCACATTACCTCTATGAACACCTCTCTTTGCATAAGGTGATAGGTCAGTATGAGCATAGTCACTCATTAATCTCACACGCTAACAATGAATGTAAAAGTCACAGTAATGGTCGTATAAACAACACATCATTACATCACACAAATCGAAAGGGAGTAGAGAATTTTATGGATTTAACTTGCTTTGCAGTTATTTATATCAATCTTGGAAACTCTTTTAAAGAGATTTACCTATAGGTTTCCCTATTAGATATGTAGCAGGTCCAGAATTAACTTCCATACCACAGCTAGACCTGACTTCCAGGGTAATATCTATCTCCATGAGCAGATCTCATAGTCCAGGAAAGATCAGACTACATAATAAACAATGCATACATTTTAAGATGGAACCAATATTAAAGTCGTTCTGAAATATACCGTACAAACATTGGTCCACAACTTATCAGTTTCTGCTTGAGCTTTCTGTCCTTGAGACTTCCAACTCTGTAAACTATTTTGTCCAATATGAGAAACTAATATCTAGATACATTTTTATAAAAATGACGAAATTTGGAACCAAATTAAATTACAAAAGGCCTAAAAATCTGGGAAGGAATTATTTGCCCAAGGTATAAAGTTCACCAGCTTCCGTAGATTGGCTGTGAAGATCTTCATAGAATGGTAGAGTTGGAAGAGAACTCAAGGGCCATCGGGTCCATTCCCCTGCGAGTGCAGGTTTCCTAAATCATCCCAGCTATATGTTTATCCAGCTTCCTCTTGAAGAAGATTTCCATTGATGGAGAGCTCACTACCTCCTGTGGTAACCTGTTCCACTCTCTGACTGCCCTCACGGTCAAAGTTAGATCATGCTTGGCTTGAGATGCAGACAAAGCAAAGAAGGTATCCAGCCATTTTGATATAAAACTTCACCAATTTATTTGTATAGATGAAAAATTTCCAAGTACATAAAAATATTGTATCAAGGGAAAAAAAACATGATGTATCTCGAACATAGAATGGTCCTTAGTCATGGTATGATTCACCTCTGCAGGATGACGGAATTCCTACTTTTGCCATTTCATCACGACCAACCCTTCATAGAGGCTGTTAGTACAACTATATATCATTTAATGGAAAAATACAGGGAAGGTTTCCGAAAAATATCAAAAGGGCTTATTTGGGTCATATAACACAATAGTTCATAACACATTAATCAAGACCAGCGTTTCTCAACTCCAGTCCTCAAGACCCACCAACAGATCATGTTTTCCTCAATCAAGATTTCAGGATTTGCTTAATGTTGCACAGGTGAAGGAATTATTCCCTGTCTAATATTGAGGAAAACCTGAAAACATGATCTGTTGGTGGGTCTTTAGGACTGGCGTTGAGAAACACTGATCAAGACCATCAATTTTTTCGCTTGTCTTGATGATGGTGTGTGGTGGAGAAGGACATTCCGGATTCATGAAGAGGTAAACAAAGTGGTGTGAGCCTGTGTGAACCTCACCACAAAGGGAGTAGGATTTCTGCAGTATGGAATAACATAGCTTGTGATGAAATAGATGAGCCGTGGCAATGCACCCCCATACCACCCCAGCTGTGCCCCGTTGGCAGAAGTGGGAGAACTGACGTAAAAATGCCAAATGTTGCAGAATTTTTGTGCAAAAATTTTGTATCTTTTGAAAGCAATTTCCACCAGAATTCTGGAGAATTTGCATTGGGGAATCACGGTCACGGCATACTGAATTTCAAAAGCATGCTAAATAAATTTTCTCAAAAGATGAACATATTTCCTCGTATCTTTGTGAGCCGTAAAAACCTGTTGGACAACTTAATATTAAATCTGTAGACCAGCATATCTACAGAACTTAAGATGAGGGTAGTAGATTGGCCAGACTGTTGTGTTCGATGGGAAATTCACAGCAACTTTTGATGTCCGGAAGATTCCAAGATCAAAAGATAAGCTGCAAAGTTTTTGTTTTTCTGTTACACATGATTCAATAATTTTCAGGGGGCATGCTCCCAGCATAAGGCATTCGAAGAGTAGGGTTTGGGGGTGTGATGAAGAAGGCCATATACATTAGACTACAACTACAGATCCATACTAGACCCACTATGTAAAAACAGACCCTCGGACTAGGCGCTAAATCAAAAACTCCAAGCAAAAATACTCATCTCATCTTGCAGGGCTCTTAACTCCTGGTTTCTCCACAGGTAATACCTTGGCATTGGGATCTAAGTACTCAGGAGTCAAGAGAACAAAAAGGAAAGAAGGAGAATATCTGAATTCAAGAGCCATGCTGACAAAGGACGGTGATGCAGTGGTAGGCGATCACCTCGTAGCAGAAGGGGGAGCGGGAGAGACAATTTTATTGGAATAAATTAATAATACATTAACTTTTGGACTTTTTTGATTTTGCCTTGAATTTCATTAGGAAATGGCAATAATGGGCAACTGATAAAGAGTGGTAGTTACGCCAGCTATCCCTCTTTGAACTATTAATCTAGAAGATCATATAAACTAGCGAGTCACACAGCCCATTATCGGCTCCTGGAAATTCATTGCAACCGGTTAAAACACAAAGTCCAATCTGAGCTATTAAAGAAGAAGTATCATATTTTTTCCTAAACTGCTTCCAGCGCCGCTCTAAATCGTCTTCTGACCCGCATGGCCTGAAAACACATTAGCTGGCTCACACAAGTGCGGAGCACAAGTCACTTTCGGGATGTAAGTCTATGAAGCCTTGTTTTGATTCTCTGAATGCCAATGGAAAAGAATCATTGCTCCGTGCAGTGTGACCCGGCACAAAAGCTGAAGACATGTCATGTGGGCCAGAAGAAGACCAGAACGGCTCTGGAAGCTGAAAACACTGTAATAAATAAAGTATTTTAATACATTTGCACTATGTTACATAAATAATTAGGAGTGCTTAGTGGAAAAAAAAAATACTATGACTTTGGTCTTAAAGATGGCAAATAAATTGCAAAGCTTTATTGTCCGATATCTGGTAAAAATCAGTTAATGGTGTAATGCAGTAGTGGCGGAGGAGAAGAGATGACATATAAAGTCAGATCAGTTTAAAGTGGTTGTCGATTAAAACAAAATGTTATTGACTCTTTTTTTTTTTTTACAATTGTATAGTTTAAGTTTGCCTGGACTAGAAACTAGACTTTCTCCTGTTCTGAAATAAAAAAGATCTCATACACAGCAGACTATTTCTGTAGATTATATTCCCCCCCCCCCCCTACAACAGCAGCAATCTGGTAATGTAGTCTGGACCTTCCGCAATAAAAGTACTCTTGCTATGTAATCTGGACCTCCCCAAATAAAAACACACAGACTATGTAGTCTGGACCTCCCCCAACAACAGCATTCTGGCTATGTAGTCTGGACCTCCCCCAACAGCAGCATTCTGGCTATGTAGTCTGGACCTCCTCCAACAACAGCATTCTGGCTATGTAGTCTGGACCTCCTCCAACAACAGCATTCTGGCTATATAGTCTGGACCTCCTTCAACAACAGCATTCTGGCTATGTAGTCTGGACCTCCTTCAACAACAGCATTCTGGCTATGTAGTCTGGACCTCCCCCAACAACAGCTGTCTGGCTATGTAGTCTGGACCTCCTCCAACAGCAGCATTCTGGCTATGTAGTCTGGACCTCCTTCAACAACAGCATTCTGGCTATGTAGTCTGGACCTCCCCCAACAACAGCTGTCTGGCTATGTAGTCTGGACCTCCTCCAACAGCAGCATTCTGGCTATGTAGTCTGGACCGCCTCCAACAGCAGCATTCTGGCTATGTAGTCTGGACCTCCTCCAACAGCAGCATTCTGGCTATGTAGTCTGGACCTCCTCCAACAGCAGCATTCTGGCTATGTAGTCTGGACCTCCCCCAACAACAGCATTCTGGCTATGTAGTCTGGACCTCCTTCAACAACAGCATTCTGGCTATGTAGTCTGGACCTCCCCCAACAACAGCTGTCTGGCTATGTAGTCCGGACCTCCCCCAACAACAGCTGTCTGGCTGTAAAGTCTGGACTTCCACCAATAGCAGTATTCTGGCTGTTTTAGTCTGGGCTGTGCCCTAAAATAGTCTGGTTCTTTTATTATAACATCAGTGTGGATTTGTAGCCAGGGCAATCCCCTATAACAGTAGCTGGACTGTATATGTACACTGTAGACCGTCTCATATCTTACACCTTCTTTAAAGAAGATAATGCAAAGATATTATTATTATTATTATTAATAATTTTATTCTAACAATAATAAAAAATATGTGCTAGTTCTTTCACCTGTAGAAAAGCATTGTCTTGTTGCCCCCAAGCCCTGTAACAAGACAAATGTGCTCTTGGTACATAAACTAGTCTAATAAGTCCAGGAACTGTCCCTATTCGCATGTTCTGTAACAACCACTAATTTTGATTAGGTGGTTCTTTTTCATCAGTATTATGCCAGTACTATGAGTGTTAGAACTTCCTTTCACAGTATGTATTCCCTCTGCCATTGTCCAATGGCTTGAAAGTCCTAAACTGAAAGCCAGTCTCTATGCTAGGCCTGTTAGAGGGGCGACGGAGAGGAGATCATGAGCAGCAAGACACAACCTCGCTCCCACTTTCTATAATCCGTCTCAATGTCTCCACTGCTTGAGATTAATTACAGCAGCTATTGGCCAGCATTTAGGAGGGATTTTTCTTGGGTAAGAATTATTTTATCAAATAAAATTACTTGTAGATATTCTGTTTATTGATCTGTGCCGCCCCGGCGCAGACCGGGGTACTCAGATCCGGGATGGTCGTGGCTCGAGAGGTCCGGACCCGGGCTCGGCTAACACTCCGATCCTTGGAAAGGGAATAATTACAGGGGAGAAGTTCATGACGTCACCTGAGGGCTGTGGTAATGGGAGTACCGCCACTGCTGGAAGGAGTAACAGGGCAGATGGTGTCAGTCCCTCGACAGGTAGGGAAGGCCCCAGGCTCTGGGGTGTTTGGTGGGATGCTTGGGAGCGCAGGGTGCAAGGGGACCAGGGTACTCACTGTGTGTAGTCGTGGTGCAGGATGAGGATTATAAAGCAGACTCTCACAATGAAGATAAACCAAAAGGCTCTGTGCATCACAGTCTCTACAAGGGAGCTCGTCCAGGTGTCCTCTCCCACCGGTGTCATTTGTTAGTCCGGACCTTACCTCCATGCACAATTTTAGTTGTCTGTTGTGGCCCCTTGGCATGAAGCTGTTGGGGCCTCTTTACCTGTGTGTAGGGCAGCTGTGCTCTTGGTGGCTGGCACTTGGGATTTCAATTGGGCTGCTTTTTATGGAGAACCCTATCCCTCGCGTTGTGCTGATGCCTTCAATCTCTGAGCTCTTAGGGAAGTTCAGGAAGATACACTCCCTACCAAGTTAATTATCAGGGCGGATAAACCTGCTCCAGACCTAGGGTCCTGTACCCCATCATGCTCGGTATCGGTCAGTTCTTTTGGGGTTCTGATGCCGACAGTCTTCCTAGACTATGCCTATCGCACCCATTCCAATGTCCACCGGTCCCCAACTCCTGTGGTCCCAGACCATCGTCTGCGACCCAACCTTGGTCTCGCTCCCTGGGAGCTAATACTCCCCAGCTCCTCACTCTTTGAGAGCTACCGCTTCACTGACTCTAAGTTGACTTCCTCCCTCCCTCCCACCAGTTTCCCTGACCCCCAAGGTGGGTGGCCCTACTCCAGCTTGACCATCCCACTGGTGTGTTTGACAGGTTTGATGTGAGGTGTGGTGGGGATTTATAGTGCTGATGGTGTGACACCAGTTATTGGGAACCTGGAACCATGGAGGTTGGGTCCTGCACCCTGGAAGACAGGATGCAGTTCCCTGTAGCACCCTGATACAGTCAGGGGCGCTACAGATCTATTGAGATCAAGGTGTCTGAAAGTACTTTGACCATTTAATTACAGAAAAAAAATGACAAATTCTTGAAATCTTTAGTAAAATGACTGTGATGTCGGGAAAGTCACGCCTCGAGCAGACTAGTCATCCAACATTCCTGTTACAAAAGCAGCTGCTGAATATAGAAAAGCTGTGAAATGTTCTTGAAAACTCACGATTATCTCTGCCATTGTCCCACACTGTATTCATTGTAGGCTGCGCATCAATGCCCATCTTTCAGGTTCTAGTAAAGGTCATAGTTAATCTCTTTTATAAAAATAGCTGTTAATGCCTAAAACACTGTTTACTAAACAAATACTATCCTGCGGCTAATGGGCCAGACTCTTCCTGTCCTTCCACGGAGAATTGCTCAAATGGAAATAACAAAACATTGCTGAGACAAAACCAAATTAAAAATGTCTGGTATTCAGAAAGACCACATTCCCAAACTTAAAAATCACCAATTAATAGAATTTCTTATATTAGTTTCTTCATTTTCCTAGATGCAGGTTTTGCACAAGAGTGTCTGCAGAATTTCCACCCATTCCTTCAGAAAGGAAGAGCCCGGACTGCTGACCCGAAGGGGCTTAAGGGAGGGCTACATGACTAGGAGGGATGCCAGGCCATAGGGTTAATAAGGGGTTAATGGAGAAAGTCAGTTTGGGCGCGAAATTTGGGGGTGGTGCTAAGGGGCAGTTAGGAGCAGGGGTCAGTTTGATTGGTCAGGGGGTGGTGGCTATAGGGGGTAGTATATAGGGCAGGTCAGAGGGGGGGTGGGTCATTCCTACCTGGACGGTGACTGGAATCGTTGTGGCTGGATCCCGAAGATGGAGGATTTCATGGCACAGATGAAGAGGATGGCGGAGCAGCGTGGACAGCGTTGGATGGACGAGCAGCTCCAGCGATGGTCCGGCGTCGGCGAGGAAGATGGGACCCCCCTGCCTCCGAAGCGGCAGCGAAGAACTCGGCCCCCGGAGCGCCTCAGCCCGGAGATGACGCCGAGGAGCCGGCAGCGGAGACGGAGCCCAAGTGGATGTGCGGCGGTGGATCCGGGAGCCGGAACGTCGCGAGGCCCCGGCCGGAAGTCGGGCCGCGGGCGCCAAGGCAACGGGGCGGTGAGCGACACGGCCGGCCTCCCCTCCTCTTCCGGTTCGCGGCGCACGGCAGTGACGCGCGCGTCGCGGCCGCGTGACCCGGCGCGGTCACCTGACCCGGCGCGGTCACCTGACCCGTCGCGGTCACCTGACCCGGCGCGGTCACGTGGTCCGCTGCGCTCACGTGACCCGGCGTCCCCTGGTGCTCCGGCGGCCTCGCCTGACCGAGCGCGCTCACCTGACCCGCCGCGGTCACGTGGGGCGGCGCGGGCACGTGGGGCGGCGCGGGCACGTGGGGCGGCGCGGTCGCGTGGGGCAGCGCGGTCACGTGGGGCGGCGCTGTCACCTGACCGGGCGCTGTCACCTGACCGGGCGCGGTCATGTGACCCCGCGTACTCACCCGTCCCGGCGCGTCCCCGCGATCCGGCAGGCTCGCCTGACCCGGTGCGGTCACCTGACCCGCCGCGGTCACGTGGGCCGGCGCGGTCGCGTGGGTCGGCGGGGTCGCGTGGGCCAGCGGGGTCGTATGAGCCAGCGGGGTCACGGGGGCCAGCTGGGTTGCGCGGGCCAGCGGGATCGCGGGGCGCAGATGAGGCCACAGTGGCGGCGGCAGCAAGGTCCAGGAGCAGAGCGGGGCCCCTGCAGGAGCATGGGGTCCCAGTGTCGGCGGGGGAGTCCGTGCGGAGACGGCCCGGATCAGCGGGGCCCGGCCTGGGATCGCAGTGGAGGGACAACGATGGGACGGCGTCGGGATCAGCCGGAGCACGCGGGGATGCCGGACGGCATGCCCCAGGCGGTGTATATGTGGCGGAGCCAGCGTCTGGATCGTCGCGGAGGATGGATGGTGCTGCGGGCGGACGGGGCCTAAGGTCGAGTCTGCCGGACGGCGGGCTCCCTGGGCCTGGGTCCAGTGAGGACGATGAGGCCACCCTGGAGGAGGACGGCACCGGGGACCAGATCGTGGAGGTCGGCGAGGCGGCTGGAGTGCGACGCGGAGGACATGTGACGGCTGTTTCGGGATCTTCTCGGAGTCAGCCTGGTAAGACCACGGTTTCTTCTATTTCTCGTGCATCTGGTTTGGCTATGGATGGTGTGTCTGGTGATATGGATGGCGTGCAGGGCGTGAATGTGGTTGGTGGTACGGGTGGTTTACTTGGTGGCCCGAGTGGTGGGCGGGTCGTGAATGTGGTGACGGGTGACGGCAGTGTGGCATCCGAGTTGTTGAGGTTGGTTAGGGGTTTGTTTGCCCCTGTGGGGGGCCCTAGCTTGGTGTGGCAGGGAGCGACGGGGCAGGAGGTTGCGACTCCTGCGGTTGGAGGGGTTGCTAGTGGCAATGCGGTTGGTGAGCCGGTGGTGGCGGCTCCCGCGGCCCCAGCTGCGGCTCCCGCTGCCGCAGCTGCGGCTGCAGTGGACATTGTTCGATTGGATGACAAGGCGAGAGGGGAAGTGTATGTTTGCTTTGATGGCCCGTTGGGGGCGCATCTGAAGCAGGAGACCAGGGAAAAAATATGGAAGGATGAATATGTTGAAATATTCTCATTGCTTCCGTTGGAAAAGTTTAATCTGGATCGGGTTAAACCGGATGAGAGCAAAAAGGACGAGGAAGAACGGCGGCGTTATCGCCTTATTCCCCGCACTTTTCAGAACTGGTTGCAGGCCTTTGTGATACTGGCCGGTGTGGTGGGGGAAAAGGCTCCGGATAACTGTACGGCGCTTTTTTGTTATCTGGATTCTATCTGTGAGGCGTATAGGACCTATGGGGGGACTGCTTGGCTACGGTATGACGAGCAGTTTCGCCAGAGGAAGGCGGTCAGACCCAGTTTACGGTGGGACCACAAAGAAATTAGTCTATGGATGCGGCTGATGGCTGCGCCGAAGTCGGCATCACAGTCCTTTCCAGGGGGCACCGGCGGGGGATCATTTGGCACCTCGTCGGGGCCCAAAAAGGGCGTTTGCTGGCAGTTTAATGAGAAGGAATGCCGGTTTGGGTCTTCCTGCCGATTCAAGCACGAGTGTTCGGGCTGTGGTGGCGCCCACAGTCACCTTAAGTGCTTCCGGAAGGGAAAAGGAAAGGCCGCTGAGTCTTCGTCAAAAAGGGAGGACCCCGGTGAGGGTAGATCGGATGGCGCCGTTTCTAAGTAGATACCCGGATCGGGGGTCGGCGGAATTGTTGAGTGACGGTTTTAGTTTTGGTTTCAAGATACCGTCAGTGGTTAAGACGGGAGAGATTCGTTTAAAAAATTTACAGTCGACTCGCCTACATGGTGAGATTGTTGCGGATAAGTTACGGAAGGAGGTGGAGCTAGGACGGATGGCGGGGCCTTTTGATGCCCCTCCATTGCCGGACTTGGTTGTGTCCCCGTTGGGGTTGGTCCCGAAAAAGGAACCTAACAAGTTTCGGCTCATCCACCATTTGTCCTATCCTACTGGCCGGTCGGTGAACGATGGTATTGATCCTGAGCTGGTTTCGGTTTCGTATGTCCGTTTTGATAAGGCTGTGGAATGGTTAAGGAAGTTGGGTTGTGGTTCGCTTTTGGCGAAAACGGATATAGAAGCGGCCTTCCGCCTGTTGCCGGTGCACCCGGACAGTTTTCACCTGTTGGGGTGTTGGTGGGAGGACAAGTTTTATGTAGATTGTTGTTTGCCTATGGGCTGTTCAATTTCATGTTCTTATTTTGAGAAGTTTAGTTGTTTCTTGGAATGGGTAATTAAGGAGGAGGCGGGTCTAGATTCAGTGTTGCATTACTTGGACGACTTTTTGTGCATGGGGCCTGCGGGATCCTCGCAGTGTTCCCTTTTGCTTCGGACAGTGGAGCAGGTTGCTCGCCGGTTTGGCGTTCCGTTGGCGCCGGAGAAGACGGAGGGTCCGGTTACGGTTTTGAAATTCCTGGGTATCGAGATGGATACGGTTGCCATGGAGTGCCGCTTGCCGGAGGACAAGCTGGTGGATTTGAGGCGTTGCGTTCAAGGGGCCATTGAGGCCAAGAAGATTCGTTTACGGGACTTGCAGTCCCTGTTGGGGAAGTTGAATTTTGCGTGTAGAATATTGCCGATGGGGAGAGTTTTTTCCCGTCGCTTGGCTCAAGCCACCACCGGTGTGTTGCACCCTTTGCATTTTGTGCGTTTGAAGGTGGAGCATAAGGCGGACCTGAGAGTGTGGTCCCGTTTTTTGCAGCTGTATAATGGACGGTCATTGTGGCTTCGTGAGGTGGTGTCAAATGAGGAGTTGGTGCTGTATACGGACGCGGCGGGATCCAGTGGTTTTGGCGCATATTTTGGGGGGAGATGGTGTGTCGGCAGGTGGCCTGATTCGTGGCGGGTTTGCGGTCTGACTAGGAATTTGGCCCTGTTGGAACTTTTCCCTATTGTCGTGGCCTTAGAAGTTTGGGGACAGGATTTGAAAGACAGGAAGGTGCGTTTCATGTGTGACAACCTGGGGGTTGTTCAGTGTGTTAACAAGTTGACAGCTGATTCCCCCCCGGTGGTGGATCTCTTGCGTCATTTGGTGCTGAAATGTCTGGAGTTGAACTTGTGGGTCTGCGCTGTACATGTGCCGGGGGTGCTGAATTCTGTGGCTGATGCTTTATCTCGCTTCCAGTGGGACCGCTTTCGAATGCTGGCGCCGGACGCGGAGCAGCAGGAGACCGTATGGCCCGTCTGGTTGTGGGACCTGGTTTGCAGCCGGCCTGGGAATTGATCCGACACTCGGTGGCACCCAGTACATGGCGCAGCTATAATTCAGCGTGGGACCGTTGGCTCGAGTTGGTTGATGAGGTGGGAGGTCATGTATCTGAAGGTGACAGAGTTTATTTAGTTTTGTTCATGTTGGGCAGGGCTAAGGAAGAAGGCCTTTCGTGGTCGGCCGTGGCGGGCAGGTTAGCGGGCATTTCCTTCTTTTTCAAGTTATTGGGCTGGAAGGATGTTACGAAGGATTTCTGGGTGCGCCAGGTGATGAAGGGTTACCGGAGGGCGGGGGCGCGCCGAGACCTTCGGCGCCCGGTATCTTTTGAGCTGCTGGGCAAGCTGTTGTCGGTGTTGCCTCGGGTGTGCTGTTCGGAGTATGAATGCCAGTTGTTCGGGACCGCTTTTGTTTTGGCCTTCTTTGGGGCATTTAGAATTAGTGAACTGGTGAGCAGAAACACGAGGAGTCACGGAGGTTTGTTGCTGGAGGACGTGGAATGCGGTATGGATGTGGTGCGGTGTTGCTTGAGACGGTCAAAGACGGACCAGCTGGGTAGAGGTCGGATGGTGGAACTATGGGGTGTACCTGGTTTAGCGGAGTGCCCTGTCAGATGGCTGTCGGCGTTTTTAGAAGTGAGGGGAGCTCGCCCGGGGTCCCTTTTGTCCCACCAGGACGGGTCAGCCTTGTCGAGTTACCAATTTGTCTGCATCTTTCGGAGGTGCCTGCAGTGTTGCGGTCTCAACGAGGCTGAGTTCGCGTCGCATTCCTTTCGGATTGGGGCTGCGACTCAGGCGGCTCGTTGGGGTCTGGGCGTGCAGGCTCTCCGTAAGATTGGACGATGGGACTCGGCCAGGTTTAGATCTTACGTCCGGCCGAACTTGTTGTGAGCTATTGGTGGGGAAGGGGGGGGGTCGGGGGCGGTATTTGTTTGGTAATCATTACCCATTTTCTTCCTCGTGCCCCCCCCCCACCCCCTCTGTGTTGTCACCTTTTGTTTTGTAGGTTTACCGTTGTTGGTGTGGGTGCTCGGCCACTCATACGTGTATTGGGGGGCGTTTCGTGCGGGAATACGACCGGACGGCCGCCAGTTGGGGGTTCCCAGAGAAAAGGCTACTGTGCGATGGATCGGGGTCAGGGGCATGCTGTGGAGTGAGGTATTGCCTACCTGGCGCCACCATTCGCAGCTGGACAGAGCACCGGACGTGGTAGTACTACACGCGGGTGGGAATGACCTGGGTCTCCGGGCTTCCAGGGACCTGATACAAGACATAAAATGTGACTGCCTGCGGCTCCTGTCTTCCCACCCGGGTCTAGTAATTGTCTGGTCGGATATGGTTGCGCGGCTGACATGGCGGCACGCCAGGTCGGTGGAGGCAGTAAACAGGGCGCGAAGTAAAGTGAATCGGGAGATTGGGCGGTTCATTTCCCGGGTTGGGGGTGTCTCTGTTCGGCACCCGGAGTTGGAAGCGGCGTCCGCCGACTTGTTGCGCCGGGACGGGGTCCATTTAAATTCGGTGGGAAATGATATTTGGGCCTTAGGGCTGATGGAGGGGCTTGAGAAGGCTTTGTTGGTGTGGGAGGACTCGCGCGCACAAGGGGTCATGCGAGCTCGCGGTGGCGGAAAGGAGGGGGGTGTCTGAAGGTGGGGGTTTGCACAGAGGAGAGGACGGAACCCAGTGCCGGAGCGGGTTACCTCTAGCGGTGCAATTGTTTGGTAAACGGGTCCTTGCTGGGTTGAGTCTCAGCGGGACATAGTGGGGGCAACATCTGGCTTGGGCTCTCGAGTCGGTGTGTTGCGGCTGAGGGTCAGGAGACGGGCTGATGTTGCAAAGAACATTTTGGTTAACCTTCAGGTACCCCCCCCTTCCTTTTTCGGGTTCTTCAATGAAGAGTTGTATTGTTACATGGCTGATGTTTATGTTATGAATAAATGGGGCTGCTGTGGCCTTTATATTCCAACGTCACACAGTGTTTGTGTTTATTTTAGATAAGAACCCTAAGGGGTAGGGGGTTGTTGGGGAAGGTCAAAGGCCTTCAGTCAGACATTCCGGAGTCAAGGAAGAGCCCGGACTGCTGACCCGAAGGGGCTTAAGGGAGGGCTACATGACTAGGAGGGATGCCAGGCCATAGGGTTAATAAGGGGTTAATGGAGAAAGTCAGTTTGGGCGCGAAATTTGGGGGTGGTGCTAAGGGGCAGTTAGGAGCAGGGGTCAGTTTGATTGGTCAGGGGGTGGTGGCTATAGGGGGTAGTATATAGGGCAGGTCAGAGGGGGGGTGGGTCATTCCTACCTGGATGGTGACTGGAATCGTTCCCGCCCGCCCGCCCTAATTGTGGATTCGACATCGATGAAGAAAAGAAGGAAGATCGTATTTGTCGCAGCGGCGGAAAGGAGGGGGGTGTCTGAAGGTGGGGGTTTGCACAGAGGAGAGGACGGAACCCAGTGCCGGAGCGGGTTACCTCTAGCGGTGCAATTGTTTGGTAAACGGGTCCTTGCTGGGTTGAGTCTCAGCGGGACATAGTGGGGGCAACATCTGGCTTGGGCTCTCGAGTCGGTGTGTTGCGGCTGAGGGTCAGGAGACGGGCTGATGTTGCAAAGAACATTTTGGTTAACCTTCAGGTACCCCCCCCTTCCTTTTTCGGGTTCTTCAATGAAGAGTTGTATTGTTACATGGCTGATGTTTATGTTATGAATAAATGGGGCTGCTGTGGCCTTTATATTCCAACGTCACACAGTGTTTGTGTTTATTTTAGATAAGAACCCTAAGGGGTAGGGGGTTGTTGGGGAAGGTCAAAGGCCTTCAGTCAGACATTCCGGAGTCAAAGCTTTTGCGAGATCAGATGCTAAAATTTGGAACACTCAAAGATGATGATACATTTTCATCAACTCATGGCCTTTCTGCATAGAAGGACCGTCATGCCCCAATGAGAACGCCATCCCAAAACTATTGACACAAAGTCGAAAGCATACAAGTGTATAAAACATCTCTGTATGCTGTAGCATTAACATTAATCCTTCACTGGAAATAAGAAGACAAAACCTGAAAAACAGCCCTCCATCTTCCACATTTCTCAGTAGGCATTTTTCAGTATGTATTCTGACTAACTGGGCTTCTACCAAATCTCCATCAGACGGCCAAATGGTAAAATGGGATCAATGACCTCAGAGAATAAGTTTCGATTACTCCACAGGTCACTGGTTGTGCACTTTACGTCGCAGCTTTGCATTCTGTATGGTAGCTTTAATCTAGTTTTCTTGACTGTGGAACATTCTTATACCGATGTCATTTCCAGAGATAGTTTGGAACAATATAGTGAATATTTGGCACGGGTGACAAGCAGTCACATGGTTTCTGGCCATAGAAGGTCACAGCGTTTGGCTGCTCAGAATGCATTCTGACTTTCCATTGTTCCTGCTGTCAGTATTCATTGGTATAGGTAGCTTTTCTGCTGGATTCATTTCTCCTCTTTTTGGACCCAGCAAGAGCTTGCCTTCCACTCAGCTGCTGATCATCAGTATTCCCTTGGTGTTTAAATTCCCCTTCCTTCCATTGGACTGGTGCTACTTTTCAGTTCATTCTAGCCCTGGTTGCAAGCAGGTGGCTTGCACTCATCTGTGGTAAGGTTGCTGAAAACTTTGCTGAACGTCTACCTGAGTCATCTAACGATAAGTTGTTTACACTGTTCCCCCGTGTGTCCTCCTTGTGTCAGCTATAGTTGTTTAGTGGGGTTGACAAAGAGCTCATCCCCCCCATTGCCTGTTTAGGACCCAGCACTAGGGATACCTAGGGTCAGATATCCAGCTCAGTGCATAGGTGCAGAACCTATCTAGGGTGGTGAGGGACCCCAGGGACCAGCACTAGGGATACCTAGGGTAAGGTATCTGGCTCAGAGCATAGGTGCGAAACCTATCTAGGGTGGTGAGAGACCCCCAGGACCAGCAGTAGGTTCAGTCAGAGGTCACCATCTTCCCTTTCACTAGACACAGGGTTTTCCTTCCCTTTCACCATGCGCTTGATACTTCCCCGTACCTAGCATGACATCAGTGATGGTGTACTTTATATCACAGCTTTGCATCGTGTATGGTGGCTTTAGTCTAGGTTTTCTTGATTATGGGAAACTCATATTCTGATGTCCTTTCCAGAGAAACAATATAGTGAATAATACAACAGACAAGGGATTTTTTACATACCGCATATTTCAAAACTAGAGGATCCCGATTTTTGAGGTCTCCATAAAACAAACATTTATAGATTATTCCACTAACAAATTAATAGCCCAGTTGACCGGGGCCGATCGAGCCGATCATAAAATCATAAACTGACTAGTAGCAAAACTGGCAACATCTAAAGTCTCTAAACTCTTCATACTACAAGTAATGTTTGTCTGTAGAGATTTTATGCACATTGTATGCATTATAAGTGGAAGGGGATTAGTAAAATTGAAAAACTCCATACTTGCAAGCAATATCCACAGACTTCTAGCTTAAAGAGTTGGTAGGAAAAAAAAATGTAGCAAAAATAGAACATGTGCACATAGCCTTATACTTCTTATCCCAGCTATTAGCATATTGGAAACTATACCTTAGCCTATTTCCATGCATAAAAGAAGGTATTTCTATAAGTTATCTAGTTCCTAGAAAATCACTGACATTCCGAAAGGTAACAGTAACAACATGAGAATCCGCTATAGAGTCACCAAATAAGCAAAAAGAGGATCAGGTAACAAAATAATATGTAGCCTGCAGCAACTAATGATATAACCTGTTTTCAAAATCCTGTAAATCACAATATACACTGGAGATCAACATTAGACAACAACACACAATTTCCTAAATGTTGCGGTCATTGTGTTGTCCTGTGTGATTATATCATAACGAGGAAACTCGCAGTATTTTAAGCTTATTTCATAAATTGAATTATTTTAATGCACATAATAAAAATGTAAATGAGATAAATAAAAAAAGAACACTAAATCAAAATTAGAGAACACTTTCAGATACCTGGAAGATATTGGTGTTAATCTGGCACCTGGTGCTAATTTCCTTAATTATCTGACAAACCCTAATTAACTGACAGCCTAACTTTCCAGTTTGCCCTGACTTTGCAAATATGGTGTGCCATTCTAAAGTGACTGAAACCCTCTGGCAGCAGGTTGTCCACATGAAGGCCAAAGGGGTGACCTATCAGCCATAGCAAGATAAGCTGGTCGTTTCAAGTCCGTGATTTTGAGAATGTTGCATCTTTACAACATCACAAACTCTTTCAAGTCTCCCAAGAAGGCTGGTCACCCTCCAAGCAAGAGAGGACAGTATAATGCAGAGAATCTCCATGGGTAATTGTTTCAACACTGCAGCTAGAATTGCTCGTCAGTTCAGCACTGAACAGGGTAAGGATCTGTCTCATCATACAGTGTCACGACGTGTAAGAACATTTGGAAAGCCCACTCTGCAGTGACCAAACCTCTCATTAGCATAAAGAATCAAAAGGCTAGACTCACCTTTGGTGAGGAGCATGCTGTGTGGATAGAGAAGTGGTCCACAGTTAACTTTAGGGATAAAAGCAAGTTTAATTTATTTGGGTCTGACGGGAAACATTATGTTTGTCGACAAACTAGGGAAAGACTGAATCCAAAGTGTGTTAAGAAGTCAGTGAAAGGTGGTGGAGGAAGGGTCATGGTTTGGGGAATGTTTTCTGCAACAGCCGTTGGACCTCTTATACAGCTACATTAAAAGAGTTAATGCAAATGTGGATCAGGACCTTCTTCATCAACACGTGGTTCCTTATTGGTGTTCATCACTCAATCAGCCAGCAATTTTCATGCAGGACAATGCCCCCTGTCACACAGCAAAAAGTGTAAAGCAGTTCCTTGAAACAGAAAACATTAAAACAATGAAATGGCCGCCAGAGTCCTGATCTAAACCTAATAGAAAACTTCTGGAAAATCATTGGTGACAAAGTTATGGCCAAGAAACCCACAACAGTCAAAGAACTGTGGAAGAAGAGTGGAAAAAGAGTGGACAAAAGTCACACCAGAGCAGTGCAAGAGACTACTGATGTCCTGTGGCCGCAGATGTGCGAAGTCATTCAAAGCGATGGTCTGTACACGTCCTACTCATTGTTGTTGCCTTCAGAAAATGTACTGATAATTTTTCTCTGTGCTAGCTGTTCTCTAAGGCCTAAGCCACACGGCGAGAAAATCGGTGCGAGTGGAGTGCGATAAAACGTCGCATTCCCCTCGGACCAATTCTAGCCTGTGTGACAGCACACATGAGCGATTATTTTCTCAGCCCTAATCGGACCGAGAAAACAATCGCAGCATGCTGCGATTGTAATCCGAGACTCTTTCTCTCGCACCCATTCAAGTGAATGGGGCGAGAGAAAAATCGCACTGCACTCGCAGTACACCGGTGTACTGCCAGTGCAATGCGAGAATGTCTATAGCCGGCTACACAGGAGAGAGGGAGAGAAATCCCTCCCTCCCCTCCTGAGTGCCGGCCCGCCCCCCGCAGCTGAGGTCTGCTCGCACGAACGGACCTCAGTTGCAAGGACACAAGCATGAGACTCGGCTCTGCTGTACTGCCAGCATGAGCCGAGTCTCATGCAAGGGGATCGCAGTAGTCCCCGTGTGGCCCCGGCCTAATTATCATCATCACATTTTGGGCAAAACAAAGGTTTTATGTTGATGATAAACTTTGGATCTTTTGTAAAACCCTGTTCTAGTGGCATGGTGCACCCCTTACAAAAACCTTCAAATGTTCATCAATGTAGATTACATTATTTCTGAAAAGAGCAAGTGATCATACATTGTTCTCTAATTTTGATCTCCAGCGTATGTGGAAAGATTCTACTGCCTTGGACTTTCACCTAGGATATTTAAACACTTTTAGTTAATTTGATCTTATGTGTAAAAGCCGGGTCTCCCAATAGTTGTATGGTGGACACTGCTCCATGATGTCCAGGATTCTACTTGTTACCTGCACAGTCAATAAGTCTGCGCTGTTTCATGCAGAACCTTAGCATTTCGCTACAATCTGATAGAACTGTATCCGATTCTCAAATGTATTAGGAAGGTTTTTACAGAACATATCTGCACCATTGCATCATACACATGTCCTACTATTATTGAATGATATCTGCCCGCTTTACACAATACCTGCGGATAGCTGGCAAGCTGCTGATATGGCACGCGTCAGCAGGTATAATACGGAAGTGAAAGGTTTTCAATAAAATCGAACTAATAGAACTAAAATTAAAAAGGTTAACGATCTGGATGATAAATATATTTTGTACTTTTTAAATGATGCGGCTTTTTTTATTATTTATAAAACCTTCCTTGGGAGCGTCCATATTGGAAACACACACTTCCTTCCTACACACCAAGTACTTCAGGGTGTGTTAGCTTCATGTCAGCTGAAATAAATAGGAGTCGAATGACAGAGAAATGCTATAGACTTCTGTAGTGTCTGGAAGTGATTGAGACCCATTTTCTATATCTTGTGCCTGTATGCACAAGTGATTTGCAGAGAATAGGAAGTATTAATGGGGCATCCTCGTCTCGGATACAAATATCGGACCCACTTTTTGTACCCCCACCTATCTTGGGGTGCCATCAAGATTAGAAAGGAGGCCACTCATGTGGCTTTCTTAATTAACTTCTATTAGGAGATTCAAAAACAGAAAAGAAGGCTTTCATTTTACTGCAGGCAAATGGACATAAGTGTGTTGAAAGTGAGTGAATCTTTGAGTGAGTAAAGCAATCTCACGGAGTGTCAGTACTCTCCATAGCCACGCCCTCTTTTTTAAAGGTCTAGTGTCCTCCTAACTCGGAAGTGCCTCCCAGGTCAGATGGGAGGTTGCAGGTATTTGAGGCAACTCTACCCTATAAGAGTTCTTGGGCAATATATTAGCTGTATTCAGGTTCACTAGCACTGTACGGCTCCTGCTGTCTCCTTGTTCTAGCTCTGTTATTTACACCTGCTTGCATTACAGAGTGCTGCTGCTGTCACCTAAACCTACTGTGGCAAGCCGCTTCACCGGCTGCCATTACCTAGCTTGCTGCTGCGGTGTGGCAGCCAGCCACGTGCCCTGCTGCTGCAAGCATCTCCACCAGCTGCTGCCATATCCATCTTCCATCCAGGCATCCACCCTGGACAGATTCTCTACACCTGCTGCTGCCGCAACTGTTTGTCAGAGATTGTCACTCCCGTACCCCTGGGGCCAGCCGATGCAACATCAGTCTTCCCAAATGGCACCCAGACCAACACATGCAGCATAACACCTTCACCATTAGGAGCTCTGGAGAAGACCAGGCCGAGGTCCATAGTCAAGGCTCTCTGGGTTTTCTGTGTGTTGTGGCCCAGTGGGTTCACTAATATCTTGCCCGGCGAGCATAACATTTTCAGTGGTTGCATTGCCTTTTAATACGGTGCTCAAGCTAGACGCCACTTTTGTCATTTCAAATAAACCTGTCATTATTTGACCTGGATAAATCACTCTCCGTCTGTTCTCTTGTCTTGGCCCTCTGACCCACTCTCATCATAAGACATTTTGTATTTATGACTTTTTGTTACTAATATTTCTAAATAATATTTAGACACAAAGGAGAGTCTTTTTTTTCCCCCTTTTGAAGTGGTAAATATCGAAAGTTTGTTTCCAAACACGGCCGGTCACAGACCTCTTTGTCTGGTCTCAGGTGCAGGAGGTTGTTTTCCCCAAGTTCATCATAACAAGACACGGTGATCTTGCCAGACACATTGTATTGTACACTTTTTGGTCTGGACGACTATATTGTCTTTGTTGTCAGAAAAAAACGTAGGATATTTTGCAGCATTTATAAAATCGTCTTCATAACATGTTTTGAACGGTTGATTCATCATGCTGTTTCCGAGTAGAGGAACCATGGTAGACATTTCTATCAGACAATGCAATAGTCATTGATGACTATTAAAGGCAAGCTGGCTGTTAACGGCCATGGAATGGGGATGGAGATGTGATGGAGGAGCAAGTGACTGGCCTCTTCCAATTGAAAAACAGCTTTTTGGAGGAGACTGATGAAGAAGCATCTGACCAGGCTTGTCCATCACCAGTCATTTTGAGAAACAAGGTTGCACTTCATAAAGGAAATCGGCCCTGAGCTTGTAATAGCTATGACAAGCCCCAATCACGTCTCCAACACCTTTAGGAGTTACTACTGTAGATTTCCTTCTTTTCAGTTAAATGATAGGCTAATTTGCTTAATAAAAAAAAAAAAAAAAAATTGTGAAAGAAGGCAGTAGAATTCTAGGCACTATAAAGGTTATGTTCCCACAACATTTTTTTTTTTCTTCAGGCAGTTTGTGAGTGGGTATTCTCCACAAAATGCCTGAAAAAGCTTAAAAGAATCTTCGTATTCACATGTTCAGGCTTTTGAGCATCTTTTGAAAAGGATGTCCTCTACTTTTACATTGATGGTCCATCCTCGGGATAGGTCATCAATGTCTGATCGGCCAGAGTTCAACATCCGGCTGCAGGCGGCGGCAGCAGGAAATGCTCAGTTTTGGAGCTGCCCTATCTTCTGATAGTGGCCGCGGGTACTACACATCCGCCTCCGATTGATTTGAATGGGAGGCAGATGTGCAGTACCCGGCTGCAACTATCATCAGAAGATGGGGCAGCTACGGAACTGAGCATTTCCGTCTGCGTTCTACCACCACCAGCACCATGAACAGCTGTTTGGAAGGTGTGCCGGATGTCTGACCCCGGCCGATCTGATATTGATGGCCTATCCTTAGCATTGGTCACCAAGTAATGGACAACCTCTTTGGACCGCTTGTTTGTTTTTTTCTGAAACCTCACGCAGTTAAAGAAGCGAGCTGTCCGTTCTTTAGGTATTTTCCACTAAGAAGACTCACCAAACTTCACAATAGAGGTCAAAGGAAACAAAAAAAAAGCCAGAAAGAAGCCCAGATTGCTCTTTGTCCACACACACACACACACACACACACACACACACACACACACACATACACACACCCCTTGTAGCAGTCTCCGCTTAATAGGATTGTCATTTTCACCCACCTGGAAAAAAGTTGTGCGACATATCCTAAACCTTAGAGATTCAGTACAACACCACCAAAATGTGTACACTCAGAGGGTATACAGCATCTCTTGCTTTCATAGAATGTAAAATCTAAGCAATATTAATATATCGGAAGTATGAAAAGTTGGGTGACAATAGTAGCCATATTGACTCTTCTTCTAGTTTCTCAGAAAGAGTGAAAAAGAAAAAAGTGACTTTTGTTCCAGGCAAAATTGCTGTCTAATCTTCAATGTCAAGATGTACTATGACCGCCACTCCAAACTATTATTTCTACCTTCAGGCTTAGGCCTTGTGCACACTGAGTATTTGGTGAGTTTTTTACCTCAGAATTTGTAGTCAAAATTAGGAATAGAACAATCAGAAGAAAAGTATAATAGAAACACGGGCACCACTTCTGTATTTTCGATCTACTCCTGGTTTTGGCTACAAATTCTGAGGTAAAAAAAACACCACATTCTCAACATGTGCACTTGGCCTAAAAATTGGGAGGTATGCTTATAAGTCCACGTGCACAGGTTGAGTATGTGGTGAGTTTTTTACCTCAGTATTTGTAGCCAAAATCAGGAGTGGAACAATCAGAGTAAAAATGTAATAGTAACATGGGCACCACTGCTGGTTTTACCCACGCCTGGTTTTGGCCTACAAATACTGAGGTAAAAAAGTCAACAAATGCTGAACGTGTGCACATGACCTAAAAATTGGGAGATCTACTTATACGTTCAAGTGTACACGTTGAGTATTTTTTGAGTTTTTTACCTCAGAATTTGTAGCCAAAACCAGGAGTGGAACAATCAGTGGAAAAGTATAATATAAACATGGGCACCAGTTGTGTATTTGTTATCCACTCCTGGTTTTGGCTTACAAATACGGAGGTAAAAATCTCACCAAATACTCCACTTGTACATGTGGCCTAAAAATTGGGAGGTCTGCTTATAAGCCCACGTGCACATGTTGAATATTTGGTGAGTTTTTTTTACCTCAGTATTTGTAAGCCAAAACCAGGAGTTGAACAATCAGAGGAAAAGTATAACAGAAACATGGGCACCACTGCTGTATTATTCACCCATTCCTGGTTTTGGCTACAAATTCTGAAGTAAAAAAGTCACCAAAAACTCAAAGTGTGCACGTGATCTAAGACTGAATATTAACTGCAATTACCATTGTGATAAAATTATCTACTTAGTGGTAAAAGATACTGAATATATGGTCACCTCCGCTTAGAAACGACCAGAAATTAGACTATTTTAGAATGATATCACTAAGGAGAACAATAAAAGTAGAGTTTTATAAAATAGCTGCCCACCAAGATATTCATAGGCAGGAAATGGTTTGTGTAGAAAAATCAGATAACTCGCACCGCTTCCATTAATTTGACATTGTTTAAGCCAGTATCACATTACAAATAATGAATTATTCTTATGCCAGGACAAACAGTCCCGATGCTCAATTTGTAAAGTATTATATTGTATTATTCAGTAAAATACCGTAAGTACGAACCAAGCAAATACTACAAAAGGCAAAATGTATAATAATAAATATGTTTGTGTGTGTGTGTGTGTGTGTGCGCGTGTATGTGTGTGTGTGCGTGTCTCTCGCCCCTGATCTTATCAGGGTGTCACAGGGAACTGCACCCCTTTTCCTTATGGTGCAGAACTCACCCTCCACGGTTCTGGGATCCTAACCTTTGGTATTGCTCCCTCAGCATTCAAATCCTAGTTACACCTCACACCACACCCTGTAAGGCACACCAGTGGGTGGTCTAGCTGGAAAAGGGCCACCCGTCTAGGGGTCAGGCAGACTGGTGGTTGGGATTATAGTCAGTTGAGTAGTAGCCCTCAGAGAGGGAGGAGCTGGGGGAGTTGTAACTCCCTGGGAGACTTTGGCTAGGTCGCAGACGGTGGTCTGGGACCAGAGGAGTTGGAGACCCGGTCGCAGGGTATTGGAGAAGGGTGCCCAGACTTAGTTTTGGAGACTGGTCGGCACCGGAAAATCTAGTAACCGGACTGGTACCGAGCACAGCGGGTACTGGACCCTAAATCAGGGAGAAGGGAGAAGCTTCACGCAACCTGATAATTAACCTGTGGAGGATAGTCTCTTAATGAACTTTCCCCAAGAGCTCAGAGATCAAAGGCACCAACACAACGAGGGGGATAGGGCTTTCCAGTTCATGCGGCCTACTGAGATCCCAAGTGTCAGCCATCGAAAGCACAGCTCCTCTATTTAAATGTAGGTAACGGGACCCCAACAGCTTCAGGCCGAGGGGTCACTCAAAACGTCTAAACACAAGTGCATGGAGGCAGGCCCAGGACCATCAGCAATACCAACAGGAACGAATTCCCGGAGGAGCTCCCCAGAGTGGCAGTGGCACCCAGAGACTTGGTTTACATCTGTGTCAAAGTCTACTTAATGGTCGCACCAACATCCACACGGCCTGAGTGAGTACACTGCTCCCCCCCCCTGCATCCTGCCTGCCGCATAGCCTGCACCACGCTTCCCTACACCGCCACCATCCAGAGTCCCGGGGCCTCCCCTACCCGCGGAGGGAGCATCATCTCGCTGCCCCACTCCATCTCCCCCGGGTACTCCTATCGGAAGTGACGGTACTCCCTTACCGCGTACCACGGGTGGCGTCACGAACACTAATCTTCTGTAAATAGTGCCCTTTTATTTTCTAGTGGCCGCAAGTCCCCCCCGAGTCCGGAGAGCCTTGGGCCACAGCAACCCCGGATTCGAGCAGTCCGACTGCTGCAGGTGAGGTACACACATATATATTTATTATATGTGTATATGTATAAAATGTGTGTGTGGTTTCCTGTGTCATTTGGCAGCAACAACTGAATGTGAGCTTTCTAGGAATTTATAGGTGGCATTTAAAAAGGGGACTTTTCAATTATTTTTTTTTGTTTACTAAAATTGAGCTCCTTTCACAATTACTGCTGTTCCACTGATTCTGGAAAAGATTTTCTTTTTTTAATCTGTATCCTTCATTCCAAAGTTATGTCCATAATAAAAGGTGCAAGTTTTCCCTTCAACCAATTTGGCATGAAGCACTTGTTTGCTTTTTACACCTATGATGCTAGCCAATAAGGACATGGCCACGCCCACTGAGAAGTCCTGTGGTATTCGCCCAGATAGCTGAAGGGAAAAAATGTACATCTTTATTACAGGAGGGTATAAATTTGCACTAGAAGGGCACAGAAGAAAAAAAACTGTTCCAGAAATCAGTGGCGTAGCAACAATTGTAGAAGATAGTCATTTTAAATTAAAAAAAATCCAGTAAAAGTTCCCCTTTAACTTCACCCATCATATAGGTAATAACAAACTGTTTAATCCTGCTGCTCCCCACTTTTTGCAATCAGTTGAGTTTGCTGGAAGCCACATCCCTTGTTTTCCCTGAAAAAGGTTTTTGTTCCATCTCAAAGTAATTCCAAACCCCTGAAGCGCCACTCCTTCAAAACTGATGAGCGAGCACTACCATGCTCAGGTACTCTGTACTCATAACTACTGATGGGCACTACCATGCTCGGGTGCCCAGTACTCGAAACTAATGATGAATGAGCACTACCATGCTCGGGTGCTCAGTACTCGTAACTAGTGATGAGCGGGCACTACCATGCTCGGGTGCTCGGTACTCGTAACTAGTGATGAGCGGGCACTACCATGCTTGGGTGCTCTGTACTCGTAATGAGTAGTTGAATGCTCGGACGGGCTCTACTAGAGTACTGAGTATAATTGAAGTCAATGGGAAACTTGAGCATTTTTCCAGAAGATCCTCTGGAAAAATGCTTGAGTCCTCAATTTATTTCCATTATAATAGGTACACGAGTTGAGCCTGATGGAATCAAAGCCTTTGCCCCTTACATCATGCAACTCAAAGATTACATATCAAAAACCTGCTGATTCTGAGGTTCCCTTTAAGATGTCTTATCCTGCTCCTATTCCCATGGTACTAAGATTACCTAGTTGTAAAAATTTACATAATTTGCACTGTAATATTTACTCTTCAGTCTACTTAAATGTAAATGCCTTTGTCTAGTTCAGTTCTCTTAGCCAAGGAATATACTTAAGAATATTTTAGTGTAAACAGACTGTCAAGCAAAATGTTCGATCATCTGGTGAAACGATTTTTTTGTGCTGCACAAAAAAAAAAAAAAATCATCATTCTCGACAGCTCATTGTCTTGTATAAACAGGATCTGCGCTGCTGAGGATGGCCGCCTTTGTGCACTTGGTGATCTATTACAGTTTATTCACTGCACATCATTTACTACAGTTGGCTATGTAAACAGGCAATTAAACGCTCACTGATGGGTAAATATTTATTGATTAGTATCACTGAACAGTTTTTGTGGACCTTCAATGTATTATGACTTTCTCTTCCTACTTCCGTTACTGAGCTGTGATGTCATCGCCCTATCCAGATTCACTACAAAGTGGCTGCTGTATTCTCTGCCTTGACTTTTATACAGGCTGTGCATATCCCTCCCGATTGGCTGTGCTATACCATGTGTTGAGATGGCTGAAAGGCAATAGGGAGAGAGCTCATATGGACAGGTGTAAAATGATAGTAGCTATTCTTGGCAATTCAATAGAAGCAAATCGCTGAACTTGCTGATGAGAAATGCGTAAGATTATATGGCGGGATACACATAGAATTGTTTGTATAACCAGTACAGTGTTTCCTTTAACAGTAAATGTACGGTGTGGGTTGTTAAAAGTTAACTACACAGCGAGTACACATAAACCTGCTCTATTTCTGCATACAGAGGCAACAGCATGTCACAGCTGCGTTATCACTTTATGTTCATCTGTTCTCTCACCTACATTAAGATTATCTAAGCTGTGGAATATCTACAAAGTCCCTAGAAACATTTCTATATTTTTGTTAATTTATAGATAACTTGATAAGTTTCAATAAGGTTATCTGTGCACTTTATGCATGCATATATGTCACGCTTGCCAAATGTGATGAGCATGGCAGGTGCATTCAGACTTACAAGCGTCTGATGCACAACAAAAAAACACAACAAAGGGGACACTAACAAAAGGTGGGCCCTGAAGCTAATGAGAGGGGTAGATGGGACACTTTCTGCAGCAGTCCCTACTCTCCTAGCCAGACCCTATATAGTTTCTTCAACTGTTGCCAAGCAGGAACTTGTGACCCTGAGGAAAACCCTGTAGACACCCTGGCTGGAGAGAGGGCAGGTGAGGGATGCTAGCTCCATCGCTGCACTAATATGACACAAGGAAAGGTAAGACAAAGTGGGGATACAGCAACGAAAAAGGATAAAGCCCAACTTCAGGACAACTCATTAGCAGGACCTTCCACCAAGGCAGCCAGAGAACAATGAATTTGCATCTTCAGCAAGGATTGCAGGGAATCCTCACTACTTAAACCTGAAGGGGCATGGCTACAAAGCAGCTGCAGGTTAAACACTCAGCTAGGAACTGTTGGATAACAAAGCTGACATTAACTCATAATTCACTGAAAGAAATGAAACCAGATTAAAATATAAAGTCCCAGAAGGTAATTAGGGATTTCAACCCTGAATCCGTCACAAGTCTCCAAAAATAGAGAGAGATGACTGTGACAATATATTGGACACAAGCTGCTACATTGTTGGAAACTGCCAATAAAGGCATAAAGTAACAGGTTAATCAAAACGGAATGAAACACAGTCTGTACCTGAAAGTATATACAGTATTGAAGAAATAGCATGTAAGATTTTAGGAGTGCGCTGATAATATCGGAGGAAAAATTATTCCAAGTAAGTGATAAATCCCGAAACCCCAACCAATCAGCTTCTCCCAGGCAACACTGATTTGGCTTTATTCTATTGAATCTGCGGTACTTAAAGGGGTTTTCCCTTAGAACAAAGTCGATTTTAATCAATAGATCTTGGAATAATAATAATATCCACAATTAGATGTGATGTAAAAAATAAATAAATGTTCTAGTGCTGAGAATCATATACGTGTCCCTGCTGTGTACTGTGTAATGGCTGGGTCTGACACACATTATACATATACATATACACATATATATATATATATATATATATTACACACATATATACACACACACACGCATATACATACATACATACATACATACATGTATATATATATATATATATATATAGAGATATATGTATATATATATAGAGAGATATATATATATATATATATATATATATATATATATAGATATATATTATATATATATATATATATATATATATATATATATATATATATAGATATATATATATATACATGTATGTATGTATGTATGTATGTATGTATGTATGTATGTATATGCGTGTGTGTGTGTATATATGTGTGTAATATATAATATATATATATATATCTATACTTTATTCTAAAAAGGCAGAATGAGGAAGCATTTCCATTATACTATACCGGCAACACGAAGAAAAGAGTTATTATTCATTGCCTTATCTAGAAAACTGGCGGTTTTGTGGCTATAAAGTACAATTATGAATTAATAAATCAAGAATTTGTAAACACTTTGTTCTCTCCCTTCCTCAACAAAGGCTGAGCAGGGTGTCATTTAGAGATTATAATCCTGAAAGAGAACACAGCAACTTCCTCTTTCTAATACAGATATTGCCCCCAGAAATAGGCATGACACTGTCATATGCAAAAGAGCCCAGCTCCGCTAAGGCGACTTTCCATTCTGCACAATGTAAATTGTATAAATAAAAATAAAAAGTATTTTCCACAGCTAAAAGAACAATTAAAATTATTGTACATAATCATTATTAAACCTTTCATGGTCAGACAATTGTTAATTAATTTTGCTTTTTCTTTCAGATCTTCCAAGAGCCATAACTTTTTTCATTTTTCCAACATAACTGTATCAAGGCTTGTTTTTTTTGCGGGATAAGTTGCTGTTATAGTTTTAAAGGTTATAAATTTACCAAATAACGCAGGTCAGTGCTCATGACTAGAGACACATTTCAGTGATGTCAGCTGCCGGCTTCTCCGCTGTCTGTAGAAAAAGGACACCATGCGGCAGGGGAGTGGAGAAATGGTGGTTAAATGTTTGTTTGTTATTTGTTTTTTCAAGTCGGGACAGGATTTGGGGCATACAGTATTTACCTGGATGGGAGACATGCAGTGTATAATAGGATTGGTGGCATATATACCAGGATGGGGGACATACTGTATATACCAGGATG